>NC_065555.1:22802773-23104585 GCF_022605725.1 Anthonomus grandis grandis
ATACAATTTGTACTTTTAATTTTAAATAAATACATAAAAAAGTAAGGAGAGTTTAGTTCCCTCATGGGTGGTCCTTCAAAGAAGATAAAGTGAACCTCGACACAACAAATAGAATTGCAAACAGTTTCTAAAAACTTACTGATTTTCTTATCAAAAATCAGAAGCCGACTTAACAATTTTTGGGATTAGTAAACCAAAGTATTCAAATACAAAATCTTTGTGATGTAGTATAGGTATATGTGTTTGCTAGTTTATAGCAAAATATGGGTAGCATATTAAATAATAACTTTTCCATTAAAAAAAGTTCCTATTTTTTTGTTTAATAGATTATTTTAGAGTAAGAAGTTGATTTTGTTTGTTATAGCTATATTATTTCATTGCATTTTTTTGTTTTTTTTTTGTAAACACTTTAATGTAATACCTTATTTTGTCTAATTTTTTTCTGTTTATCTGCTTAACATTAAAAAAATTTAAAACAGAATTTCATGAGAGTTACATCTTTGCAGAATGTTTTTAAAAATAAAGTTTTCAGTATATATAATATTTAAAACTCTGTGTGTTTCATTATTCTCGATGTACATACATAATATGTGTATACCAGTCAATTAATAACATTTTGGAGCATTTTTTTTGTTCCTTTAAAATAATTGTGAACTTTCATTTTTTTTTAAATTCAAGTATGGGATGGGGGATCGCGGTTAATTGGGGGTATCAAAGATGACTAAATTGAAGCACACTTGTACATTTTTATAGCTAATAGTATGCCATTAGTTATTTAAAAAAAATACTATTATAATAGATCAAAACCTTATATTAAAAAAGGAATAATTTACTATTTACTTACAAGTATAGGTATACCCCATGTACTTAATTAATCGATTTAAGGTAGAACGCCCACTGAAACTGATTTCAAATTCGAAACATATTAAATTTGCATGGTGTTATTTACTATAAGGATTAAACTGAAAAATATTATATTCTCTTGGCACGAATCCTGAGATTACTTTTTCATAATTAAATTTAAAGATATTTTTTAAAGTCATTTAATAGAGTAAATTTGGTATTATATATTATATATTATATATTATATATAATAAATTTTTTGGGGCTCCCTATAATCCCTCCAAGTTTGTTCCACTAAATATGAAAAACCCTGTATATTATATTGTCTTTAAAATGCGTTTATAGATTATGATGATCTTTTTATTTATAACTTTTTTTTTTAATTCAAGCCAAAAAGTCGCTAAAAACGTCTTATTTTCCAGTCGGGCGTTCCCTCTTAAAATAAAACAACTCGCGCGTGTGAACAAAGCAAAACTTAAAAATATTAAAAAATCTTATGCATACAAAAATATTAATTAGCAAAATACGTATTCGCAATACGTCTTCTAACGGCTTGGCCTAGCCGAAATACATTTTCCTGAAGGTTGTTTGGAAATATTTCATTATTAACTTCATCCTCGAGTTCTATATCATCATCAAGTTCTAAATTTGCTGCCATACAAATATTATGCAGAATAGCACATGAATTCACTATTTTTCCAACTCTCGCCAGCGGCGGCTCATCAGGGTAGGCAAGGTACCTTATAAAATTCACTTGTAAATTTGAAAAAAAATTACCATTATAATTTATATAATATAATCATTCTTTTTAATGTAATATTAAAATATCTGATAAACCTCCTAGTCTAATGTTAATACGCATGCATCTATCGCCACTTTAAGTGAAACCTGAGCTAGTCTAAAGCGACTCGCCTCATAAAATCAAATGAATACGATATATATGGGAAGGCGATATTTCCAACCGCCTGTATTTAATGGTCTCTACGGCGGCAATCTCCTATACAAAACTTACAGCGGCCGACGTGAAACAAAATTATTCTATGCGACAAAAAGTGCACTGTTAGGCGGACAATTCGGGCGCCTTCGACCGTCTTCGTCAATTCGCTCGAAGCGCTCGTTCGTCGATCGATAAAGGGGAAAGGGCTGGTGATTTTAGAGTACGATTGTACTAAATCTAGCACAAGTGGAAAAAAATTTAGCCTGCAATACAAATTCTGTTTTCTTACTTAAATGTAAAAAATATTAAAATGTACATTTTTCATGGCAGTCTAGGTTTTTTGCTGTAAAATTTTCAAGCAATGACTACGATTTTTATAACGTATTTAATTTTTAGTACAGTTGGGTGAGTTTCAGTATGATAATTAAACCACGGATGAGATGAGCCCTCGTTGAATGGAAAATCAATGGTGGGGCGGGATTTTGTGCTATGTGGCGTCTTTGTTGCACTTATTTAAAACTACATAGGAGCAATAAAGATGGTGATGGTACTAATTAGTACTAATAATATGATAGGAGGAAAATAATTCCAGATTTTTCCTGGCGGGGTTTTGTTTTTATTCATTAACGGTTTGTGGCTGGTTTCTTCCGTTTCTTTCAGCTTTGAACGATTTTTCTGCTGTCGTACGTCGTATGGTTGCTTCTCCATTGAATTTTGAATTTGGTTTATATTAGATAAGTATAAGTATATTAGAATAATAATTGTGCTATTAAAGTTTGTAGAGGTAGTAGAGGTACCTATTAAGGGGTTGTATATTTTTGAGAATATTATAATATAGAGTAGAAAGTAGGTAATTTTTGTAGAAGTAGAGGTGCATACCTAACCTAGTTGTTTGATCCTTTTACTATTTTTTTTAGAATGGCCAATAATCTCGCCGAAACCCCTGTGCATGATGTAATTTGTTCTTTACAAGAGACCCCATTTTCCCGCCTAACTGAAAATGATCGTAGGGAAATAATTTCTATTAGTCGCCCTACACCCCCTCTTTCAATTTTAAAACCTGACAAAAAGCAAGGCCAAGCATTCTCGCGATCCTTTAAGATTCAGTGGTTCGAAATCCATCAATGGTTATGTGGTAGTTATTTTAAACAAATTTTGTTTTGTTGGCCTTGTATACTTTTAGGAGGTAATAGAAATAATGTTTGGGTGTCTCAGGGTTTTTGCGATTTAAAAAATCTGTCAGCTAGCATAAAAAAACATGAATCGTCAAAGGAGCATATGAGTAGCTACCTTAGTCTAAAGCGCTTGCAAAAAAATAGTAGCACTATACAGGATGCATTAAAAATACAGTCTTCTTTGTTTTTAAAATCCTATGACGAGGATGTAAGAAAAAATAGAAATTTATTGAGCTATTTGATTGATGTCACTTGTCATCTTGCAAAACAAGAATTATCTTTTAGAGGCCACAATGAAAAATCCGATTCTTTTAACACTGGCAATTTTCGTGAAACATTTAACTTATTAATTAAACGTGACATCGAAATGCAAAACCATTTAAAAAAAATTGGCAATAATTTTTCTGGTTTGTCTAAGACTATCCAAAACGATATAATAGGTTGTATCTCTGAACATCTTTTGGAGACAATACATAAAGAAATAAAAGAAGCATTATTTTTTTCTGTACAAGCTGATGACACTACTGACATTTTAGAAAAATCACAATGCGCTATTTCGGTCAGATATGTAAACCAATCTGGTGACATTAAAGAGAGATTTTTGGGATTTTTTGATGTAAGTCAAGACAGAACGGCAGACGCGATGTACGAATTAATTATTTCTGTTTTAAGTCCTTTCGATTATAAGAAAAATTTAGTTGGTCAATGTTATGATGGCGCTAGCGTAATGGCTGGTTCGTTAAATGGTTTGCAAAAAAAAATTAAAGACGATGCTCCATTAGCTTTATTTACACATTGCAGTGCGCACCGATTAAACTTAGTTCTACAGAATAGAGCAAAAACTATTAAAAATTGCCGAATTTTTTTTGCGAGCGTAACTTCAATTCCCGGCTTCTTCCATCTATCTGCAAAGCGAACATTTATTTTGGACTTTATAGTTGGAAAAAGGATACCGACTGCTGTAGATACCAGATCGGCTTCACGTTCAAAAATCGGTCATCTTTTAGATTCAAAATGGAATGACTTAAAAAAAGTTTTTCAAACAATTATTGACGATCAATCTTCATCATCCGAGTCAATTAACGGGGCAAAGGGATATCTTAGATTTATGAAAGGTTTAGAATTTTCTTTTTTAACCGCGGCTTACAAAAATGTATTTGATATTACGGATCTACTATTTAGTATTTTGCAAAAAAAGTCTTTAGATATAGCTTATTGTCAAAAACAGGTATTTTTAACAAAAGACCGTCTACAGTTCTTGCGGAGTGAATTAACCTTCGAACAATTTTTTGAAGAAGCGAAAATTAGAATTTCAGGCGATATGATAGATAGCGTGGATAATCCTACACCATCAAAAAGAATAAAATTATCAAACACTATCAAAGGGGATGAAAACTCTTCTTTGCGAATTTTATTTTATGAGATTATTGATAATATTTCGACGCAAATAGATGTTCGGTTTGCAGATCTATCGCAGTTAACTTATTTTGCATTGGTTGATTCTTCTAAGTTCCAAGAGTATAAGAAAAAATTTCCAACTTCTTTAGTTACAAGTGTCTCCAACCTTTATAAAAATATTTTTGACAAACAGCAACTAATTAATGTGTTAAGTGTAATTTTTCACGATGAAGAACTAACAACATTAAATGTAGAGTCGATTTTAAAACATTTTATACATAATGGTCTTAAAGAAATATTTCCCCAAGCTTTTACACTTTTTACGGTTATTGCTACAATACCAATCACAAGTACATCAGTTGAAAGACATTTTTCATGCCTTAAACGCATAAAAACATATTCCCGAAATAAAATAGGTAATGAGCGCTTATCATCACTTGCTTTAATTTCCATCGAAAAGGAACTCTTTTACTCTTTACAGGGATCTGATAATTTTACAGATTTAATAATAAGTAGGTTTGCACTTTTAAAGGACAGAAGAATAAACCTTATTTATAAAAATTAGTTGTTTTACTAAAATAAAAAAACTAAAAAAAAAACAAACAAAAATTTTTAAAATAAAAAAAAAAAAAATTAAAAAAATCAAAAATTAAAAACAAAATCTATGTTAAGTATAAGAATATTATGATATCTTTTAGTTATATAGTATTCAACTTTAATTTTTTTTTAGAAATAGTATTAAAAAGAAGAAAACTACATAAGCTCAAAGGTGCATAATTAAATAACCATTCATTTTTGGTAAGTAAGTAAAAAAGATCTATGTTAATAAAAATTAATTTATTTGTATTTGTTTATAATATAGAAGAATATTTACTGCATCTTTGCATCTTATAGTAGGTATCTGTCAATAACAGTAGGTAGTGTATATATCTAAGGATTTAGTGAAATTAAATGAAATATGGATATAACACAAAAATTACGATCATAATTTAAATTCATACAACTTTGTAAAGGTGTGTTTCATTTTGTTTTTTTTTTGTTTCCGCATTTTTTTTTTTTGATTGAATCTAAATTAAAAAAAACATATTATTTTTAGGTAATTTTTTTTAAAAGATTTCGAAAACGTTATTTTTTTCTTAATTTTAGTAAATTATTAATGACAAGTGGCCGTGGCACCACAATTTTTTTTTTTAAATCCCGAAAAAGCGGGGGGGGGGGAGCTCGGGCTACTCGGTGTGCGCACTGTTATAATAATATGTCGCCTACCTTAGATTACAGGGCGCGAGCCGCCACTGACTCTCGCAGGGGAATATCTTAACACTCTCTCCTTTAGTAGACATCTAAAGCGCGATTTAAGAACTCTATTACAACGTTCTATGCAATTTCTGGCTTGGACATGAGCTTCATTGTATCTCGATTCCGGAGTGTTTCTCGGTGGATTGTGAAAGGGTGTCATTAACCATGGATGCAAAGGGAAGCCGGAGTCACCTATCAGCCATGTATTGTGGTTGCCTTAAAATATAAAATTTCTATAAAAAATTCTATAAGTACCTATGTATTATGTGTTTATCTTATTTCCTGGTGTATTATGTAGTTATATGAGACAATAATACCATCAAAGTATAGGGGACATATCAAAATAATGTTTCACTGAACATTTTGTGTATTGATACAGAAGGTCTATGATAAGAATAAAATTTCACCAAACAGATAAAACTTAGAAATACCTTGATCATATGCTGCTTCCAAATGTTTTTTAATAGCAGAGTTTCTCCATATAAATGCATCATGAGTAGCTCCTGGATACTGTGCATTCACATTAAAAATTGTAAGATTACAGTCACAAATCTAAAAAAGCAATAATGTAAATTCTAGAAGGTAATATCCATGTTAAAACAAGTGTAAATACGTAAATTCTATAGTTAAAATGGTTATTTGGCCAGTTCATAAACTGACCACCTAATTAGTAAACCAATAATGATAATGACCGTATTTATAAAGGTTCCTTGAGGCTTCCTCAACTCAAGGCGTCCTTACGCCCACTTAATTCATATGGGCATAAGGACACCTTGAGTTGAGAAAGCCTCGAGGAGGCTTTATAAATATGGCCATAAGTGCTGCATTGATGATTTTGACAAATTTGACATTCAAGTTTTTAGTTAACAAACTAGCTAGTTAGTTTATAAAACAGCCAACTAGGCACTTAAACTGTATGTAACATTGTATACAATCAGAATTCGGAGTAACAACTTACCAACTGAATATTCTTGGAATGAAAGTTTTTTCGGTTTAAATAATTATGTTCCTCTTCATGTGGAGGTAATAAGGCAACATGGGTACAGTCGATAGCCCCAATAACGCCGGGAAAACTAGCTTCCATAAACCTTGCCTTAATATCCGTTATTTCGGCAACAGAGACAGGAAATTTTATCCATGCTGCACCTAATCTTTCCACTATTGCATTTGTGACAGCTTGAATGGCTCTGGATGCAACTGGCTGAGAAAAACTAATATTATAATTGGCCTAGAGAAAACTGGTATGACCCTGTCGCATAAGAATGAAGAGTTGCAAAAAATTTTAACAGCGGAGGGACTGCAACTGCGTTATCAGTGACATCAATATCTTGTAAGATTGAATTATAGACATAACGCGCCATATCTTTGTTAAGCCTGAAGGCTTTTTTAAAAACTCGGTTGTTAAGCTCAAAACAGTTAGATGCTTCCCTCATCCTACGTCTCTCAATATTAAACAACCGGATTTGCTCTAAATGCTCCTCTCTTCTCAGAGCCAGAATATTATTTATATTGACAGGAAACATCTAAAATATAAATAGGTATTTGTATAACAAGGAAACACGCTATGTATATGTTACATGCCAAATTTTTGAGATGAAATTTATAGAAAGTAGCCATGAAACTAATTAGAAACAATTAAGGTAAGCAACACAACAAAACATTATAGGTTCAGACAAAAATATAACCTAACTAAGCTAAATTTGGGGCCCTCCTAACCTAACAAAGCACCAACACTAACCAAACACCTTTAGAACCTAAAATCAAACTACAATAACCAAAATAAATGTAATGCAAATAAAAACAACACAAACCTAACAAAAATGAAGCTCGTAACAATATCAAGACAAATTTAAGAAGCTCAAAAAGGTACTACCAATTACCTACAATTTAAAAATTATTAGTTTTACTTTGTATGGGTATTTAGAAAAATACCCAAAGTACCATCAACAAAAAAAAACAATTAACAATTTTTACAAAACCGTCCATCGTCAAAATATTAAAAAAAAACAAAAAAAGGCGTATAGAAAAGATGAAATCAACACGTCAAGAGGTGTCGTCTTCGTAGCGACCGAGAACAGGCAAAAGTCGTGTAGCAAACGGTGCACGGAATACAAAATTTTATAGGCGACATGTCGCAATGGAATTCAACAGTACATGGAATCCGCGTCCTGGGTCTCTTTCGCGAATAACTCGGCACAACACTATTTTCGGAATGTTCTTCTATTAATTCACTACCAGATTCCATCATAATTTTCTATAAGAAAATGAAAATGAACGAATCATAAACGTAAGCACAGTAAAATAAACATGAACTTGACACGCGGCAAGCCTCAACCACAATAAATTTAACGATCAAATGAACTTACCTGTGAAATTCGATCGTAATTATATGAAGCGTCCAATCCGAAGTAGGGTTGGCGATCCTGTATCGATATTTTTCAGGATCGATCTTTTTAGTCAAAAAGATCGATTTTTTAAATCGATTATTTTTTTTAGAATTAAATCGAAAATCGATTCTTTTAAGTGAAAATCGATTTTTATTTAGATATTTTATTAAATCTAAAAAATATCGAAATCGTACTAACAAATTTTTTCGGTATTTTGTGGTGCTAGACGAGCAATTTTAATAAACAAATGACTGCCTTCATGACGTTCATAGTTCATACATTACATAGTGATAACGCACCATCATTGGTCTGTCAAGTCTTTTTATAACAGGGGAATCCCAGGCTAGCATAGCCGTCAGCCAATCAGTTACGTTAAGGCTTACAGCTGATACAGTTCTTGTGAAATGTTTTGTACCAATGTAGACGTCGCGTGATGAGTTAGGAGTTAGTCAAGTTAGTGTTTATTGGCTGAACTGCAGTTTAAATACGTTTTGTGGTAAGTACAACTTTTTCTTATATTGTTATTTGAATCTGCGGCATATATAAACAAGTATAGTCGCTTCGCTCCTATACTTTTGGTCCGTGGGGACCAGTTTGGAACCTCTAAGTCCTGTCAGTGATGGGCCTTAGAGGATTTCTTAAAAAAAATCGCAAATTATCAGGTGTACTTAGGTGAGGCTAACGTTTATCTGCCAAGGAAAGAGAGGACCAGTTGTTGGGGTATCATGCTTCAAAGAACCATAATTTGTTATATAGTCGCGTTGTGTGTCAATATACTGTTTTATATTTCAAATATCTGTGAAAGTATATTAATTGTATTCTAAATAAAGCCTGAATACCAAATTCGAACAGAATCGGACCAATAGCGAAAAAGTTACGGTAGTCACGTGACCTAGGCTGAAACTCAAATGTCAGTTATCTGTCATAATTTATTAGTTGTATCCTTAATAAACCATAAATACCAAATTCAGAGAGAAGTTCCCATAAGGGTCTATTTATTGAAATAGAACAAACGGGATTTTCCGTCGATTTGTTTTAATTTTTCTTTTTATTTTAAAATGTAATAGTAATAAAATATCAAAAGAATTGACAGAAGAAGAATAAGAAATAAAAAAAACCATAAATAAATTGAATCGAAGCTATAGAAGCCGAGATATAAGTAAAAAAATGGGGAAGAACAAAAGAAAACTGTTTTTTTCCCACGGTATCATTTTTTTTCTTAAAATAATTTATGACAAATTTTAGTTTTAGCCCTAAACTTGTAATTTTCACAAAAAAAACCCAAGAAAAAAAAATTTTTTTTTGGTCGAAAATCGAAAGGGGTATACCCACGAAAAATTTCAAAAAAATGGTTTTTATTTTTTTATAAATAAAATATAACTCTGACAACTTTTTGTCTTAAACAAAAGTTTTCGGGAATATTACGAGGTATCCGTGCGTTAAAACGAATCGGTTCTAGCTATTATACAATCGGAGAAAATTGGAAAAAACTATTAAACATAAATATCGAATTATCAAGAGCCCTATGGAAAAATTTCAATTTTTTATTTTTCTATCCTGTACTACTTCAGAGTATCTTTAAAAAAGATTATTACCAATTTGACTCTAAAATGAACGGAAAACCTATTTCTTTGCATTTTTCGATTTTCGAACAAAATCCGGGGTCAAAATGACAATTTTTTCAAAATATGCTCCGAATTCAAAATTTCTTTTTTCTAGTTAAAGACCATTCAAAAACTAGTAAAAAAGCTTAATGCCAAAATTTTCCATGATTTATACGAGTGCCACAATATAAAGAGAAATATTAGGTCCCATAAGAGTCTATGTATTTACGTCGATTTTTAAAATTTTTCAGTTTTATTTCGAACGGCAATTGTAATAAAATATAAAAAGAATTAACAGGAGGAGAATAAAGAATAAAAGAAACCATCAACGAATTGAATCGAAGCTATAGAAGTCGAGATATTAGTAAAAATGTAAAAAAAAATAAAAGAAAACTCGTTTTTTCCCACGGTAGATTTTTTTTTTTTAAATGATAACTGACAACTTATAATGTAAGCCCTAAGTTGGCAATTTCCAGTAAAAAAAACCCAAGAAAAAAAATTTTTTTTTTTTGCTCCAAAATCGACAGTATAGCCATGAAAAATTGCGAAAAAATGGTTTTTATTTTTTTCTAAATAAACTATAACTCTGACAACTTTTTCTCTTAAATAAAAGTTTTCGGGAATATTACGAGGAATTCGACTGTTAAAACGAATTGATTATAGCTATCACAGAATCGGAGAAAATTGTAAAAAACTAATAATCATAAATATCGAATTATCAAGAGCCCTATGGAAAAATTTTAACTTTTTATTTTTCTATCTTATACTACTTCAGGATACCTTTCAAAAAGGTTATTATCGATTTGACTCTAAAATGAACAGAAAACCTATTTATTTGCATTTATCGATTTTCAAACAAAATCCGGCCCAAAATGAAAATTTTTCAGAACATGCTCCAAATTCAAAATTTCTTTTTTCCGGCTAAAGACCATTCAAAAAGTAATGAAAAAGCTTAATGACAAAATTTTTCAAAATCTATAATAATGCTACAATATTATGAAAGAAGATAAATTCCCTTTAAAGCCTATCTATTCGAACCGATGATTTTTTAATTTTTTTTTTAAAGGCAAATTTAAGAAATAATTTAACTAATTAAGATAAAAGGAATAGGGTAATACAAAGTATTATCTACAAATATATACATATCATCTAATAGCAAATTTCAATCAAATAGGAAATTTTGATAGTCACGTGACCCTAGAACTCAATATTTTAAAATTTTGTAAAAAATCAACAATTGCATCTTAAATAAACCCCAAATTCCAAATTTGAACCCAATCGGATCAATAGCAAAAAAGTTATGGAAGTCACGTGACTTTAAAATTCAATATGTCAAATTTCTGTCAAAATGTATTACTGGCATCCTAAATAAAGCCGAAATACTAAATTTCAACCCAATCGGATCAATAGCAAAAGAATTATGAAAGTCACGTGACTTTAAAATATAATTTGTCAATTATCTGTTAAAATTTATTAATTGTATCCTAAATAAAGCATAAATATCAAATTTGAACCCAATCGGACTCATAGCAAAAAAGTTACAATAGTCACGTGACCCGGAAGTCAAATGTCAAATATCTGTCAAAAATTAATAATTGCATTCTAAATAAAGCCCAAATACCAAATTTGAACCCAATCAGACCAATAGCAAAAAAGTTACAATAGTCACGTGACCTGGAAGTCAAATGTCAAATATCTGTGAAAAATTAATAATTGCATCCTAAATAAACCCCAAATACCAAATTTCAATCAAATCGGACAAATAGGAAGAAAGTTAAGGTAGTCACGTGACCTTAAAACATAGTCATGTCAAATATCTGTAAAAATTTATTAATCTTATCCGAAATAGGTACTAGGTACCAAATTTCAACCAAATCGCACCAATACCAAAAAAGTTATGATACTCGACTAACCTTAAAAATCAATAATTTCAAAAAATTTTTATTTATATCCCAAAAGCAATGTTTAAGAATTGTTAACATTTATTAATAATAAACTAAATAGTAAAAACCCACCTAATATCGAAATTTTTATTTTAAATTAAATAGATCATTACGACTGACCCGTGTATATATTCGAATAATTTTAATAAAATAATCGGGCAAATTTCATTTCGTCTCACCCCGGTATAAAGACACTGACATTTCAAAAAAACGGCATTTTTCGAAGACGTCAAAATGTTTGCCGAATTTTCCTGGCCGCAATACACAATTTCCCCAATTGATATGCACAGATTCGGAAAGCCCATTCATTTTCTGATTCGGTGCTTCCTTTCCCTGATCGTTTCCGGTTCATTTTCATTCATAATTTTACAAAAAACCCAACCAAGTCCCGGCCACCTGTCACGAGCAAAAAATTTGTACCCACCATGCGTCAAAGTATTGTTCCCACCAGCCATTTCATCAGAGTTTAGGTTGACACCTCCAATTACCTGCAAAAACGCAAAAAAATGGACTTTTTTCATAAAATCGCATTTTTCGGGTACTTGTACTATCGCTGGAACCCTGAAATTTTAGTATGTGTTGTAAAACAAAATTTCGGATCTTTTAGATGATGTCTGATCTTTTCACCATGTACAGGGACGTGACAAATGAATTAAACGCGAAAATTCGAATTGCTCAGAACCTATTAAAGTTGGAAGATTGTAATTTTACACAAATAATGGGGTTATTAAAGTATTTAATCCCTGAGAATATAAATGGTCCAGGTGCCACCACTAAAAAGTTATTAAATAAAATGTGATTTTCGGGTCGGACCTTCATGGGTAAAGTTCATTATTGCTCGCCCTGTATGATTCCCAAAAATTTCGGTTATATGGCATATGAAAGATAAAAGATTAAGTTATTTTTTGAAAAAAAAAATTTTCCCAAAATAAGTATCGTTTGGCGGGAAATCTCAAAAAACTGAAAATGCCAGAACTCGTAAAATAATTTTTTTATAAAAAAAAGCTCCAAGTATGTCAAATCTCTTATAAAATGAAGTCTTTTCGCCGAAACACTTTTTTTATAAAAATTTTTTTTTAGCCTCTGGAGAAGTTTGAATTTTTTTTTTAGTCACTTTTGTTCGCCTATAGTAGCTCACCCTGTATACGGATCTGGCCCAAAAAGTATACAGCTCTTAAGCCCCCACCGACCCTTATGTCCTAAAAATTTCAAGTCGTTTAAAAGCTTTTTATTTGAGTTCTCGCACCCGGAAGGAATTTGACCCATTTTTTTACGAATTTTTGACTTTGAGACAGTACCGCTCCGTTTGGTGGTACCGGAAAAAAAATTCGTTTACGGATCCATCATTCCCAATGTATTGAGAGGCCCTATGCCAAATTTCATCGTTTCGCTAGCCATACAGCCAAAGATATAAATTTTTATTTCCAAAAAAACACGATTTTTCGGGCCCGGGCTCGCGTGCATAATATAGTCGCAGACGCTCCTATATAACAAGTATAGTCGCTTCGCTCCTATACTTTTGGTCCGTGGGGACCAGTTTGGAACCTTTAGGTCTTGTCAGTGATGGGCCTTAGAGGATTTCTTAAAACAAAACAAAAATTATCAGGTGTACTTAGGTGAGGCTAACGTTTATCTGCCAAGGAAAGAGAGGACCAGTTGTTGGGGTATCATGCTTCAAAGAACCATAATTTGTTATATAGTCGCGTTGTGTGTCAATATACTGTTTTATATTTCAAATATCTGTGAAAGTATATTAATTGTATTCTAAATAAAGCCTGAATACCAAATTCGAACAGAATCGGACCAATAGCGAAAAAGTTACGGTAGTCACGTGACCTAGGCTGAAACTCAAATGTCAGTTATCTGTCATAATTTATTAGTTGTATCCTTAATAAACCATAAATACCAAATTCAGAGAGAAGTTCCCATAAGGGTCTATTTATTGAAATAGAACAAACGGGATTTTCCGTCGATTTGTTTTAATTTTTCTTTTTATTTTAAAATGTTATAGTAATAAAATATCAAAAGAATTGACAGAAGAAGAATAAGAAATAAAAAAAACCATAAATAAATTGAATCGAAGCTATAGAAGCCGAGATATAAGTAAAAAAATGGGGAAGAACAAAAGAAAACTGGTTTTTTCCCACGGTATCATTTTTTTTCTTAAAATAATTTATGACAAATTTTAGTTTTAGCCCTAAACTTGTAATTTTCACAAAAAAAACCCAAGAAAAAAAAATTTTTTTTTGGTCGAAAATCGAAAGGGGTATACCCACGAAAAATTTCAAAAAAATGGTTTTTATTTTTTTATAAATAAAATATAACTCTGACAACTTTTTGTCTTAAACAAAAGTTTTCGGAAATATTACGAGGTATCCGTGCGTTAAAACGAATCGGTTCTAGCTATTATACAATCGGAGAAAATTGTAAAAAACTATTAAACATAAATATCGAATTATCAAGAGCCCTATGGAAAAATTTCAATTTTTTATTTTTCTATCCTGTACTACTTCAGAGTATCTTTAAAAAAGATTATTACCAATTTGACTCTAAAATGAACGGAAAACCTATTTCTTTGCATTTTTCGATTTTCGAACAAAATCCGGGGTCAAAATGACAATTTTTTCAAAATATGCTCCGAATTCAAAATTTCTTTTTTCTAGTTAAAAACCATTCAAAAACTAGTAAAAAAGCTTAATGCCAAAATTTTCCATGATTTATACGAGTGCCACAATATAAAGAGAAATATTAGGTCCCATAAGAGTCTATGTATTTACGTCGATTTTTAAAATTTTTCAGTTTTATTCCGAACGGCAATTGTAATAAAATATAAAAAGAATTAACAGGAGGAGAATAAAGAATAAAAGAAATCATCAACGAATTGAATCGAAGCTATAGAAGTCGAGATATTAGTAAAAATGTAAAAAAAATAAAAGAAAACTCGTTTTTTCCCACGGTAGAATTTTTTTTTTTTTAAATGATAACTGATAACTTATAATGTAAGCCCTAAGTTGGCAATTTCCAGTAAAAAAAACCCAAGAAAAAAAATTTTTTTTTTGCTCCAAAATCGACAGGTGTATAGTCATGAAAAATTGCGAAAAAATGGTTTTTATTTTTTTCTAAATAAACTATAACTCTGACAACTTTTTCTCTTAAATAAAAGTTCTCGGGAATATTACGAGGAATTCGACTGTTAAAACGAATTGATTATAGCTATCACAGAATCGGAGAAAATTGTAAAAAACTAATAATCATAAATATCGAATTATCAAGAGCCCTATGGAAAAATTTTAACTTTTTATTTTTTTATCTTGTACTACTTCAGGATACCTTTCAAAAAGGTTATTATCGATTTGACTCTAAAATGAACAGAAAACCTATTTATTTGCATTTATCGATTTTCAAACAAAATCCGGCCCAAAATGAAAATTTTTCAAAACATGCTCCAAATTCAAAATTTCTTTTTTCTGGCTAAAGACCATTCAAAAAGTAATGAAAAAGCTTAATGACAAAAATTTTCAAAATCTATAATAATGCTAAAATATTATGAAAGAAGATAAGTTTCCTTTAAAGCATACTGAACCGATGATTTTTTAATTTTTTTTTCAAAGGCAAATCTAAGAAACAATTTAACTAATTAAGATAAAAGCAATAGGGTAATACAAAATATTATCTATAAATATATACATATAATCTAATAGGAAATTTCAATCAAATCGAGCGAATACGAAAGAAATTTTGATAGTCACGTGACTTAAAAACACAATATTTTAAAAATTTGTAAAAATTCAATAATGGCATCGTAATAAAACTCTAAATACCAAATTTCAACCCAATCGGATCAATAGCAAAAAAGTTATGGAAGTCACGTGACTTTAAAATTCAATATGTCAAATTTCTGGCAAAATTTATCAATTTCATCCTAAATAAAGCCTAAATACTAAATTTCAACCCAATCGGATCAATAGCAAAAGAATTATGAAAGTCACGTGACTTTAAAATATAATTTGTCAATTATCTGTCAAAATTTGTTAATTGTATCCTAAATAAAGCTTAAATACCAAATTTGAACCCAATCGGACTCATAGCAAAAAAGTTACAATAGTCACATGACCCGGAAGTCAAATGTCAAATATCTGTCAAAAATTAATAATTGCATCCTAAATAAAGCTTAAATACCAAATTTGAACCCAATCGGACTCATAGCAAAAAAGTTACAATAGTCACGTGACCCGGAAGTCAAATGTCAAATATCTGTCAAAAATTAATAATTGCATCCTAAATAAACCCCAAATACCAAATTTCAATCAAATCGGACAAATAGGAAGAAAGTTAAGGTAGTCACGTGACCTTAAAACATAGTCATGTCAAATATCTGTCAAAATGTATTAATCTTATCCGAAATAGGTACTAGGTACCAAATTTCAACCAAATCGCACCAATACCAAAAAAGTTATGATACTCGACTAACCTTAAAAATAAATAATTTCAAAAAATTTTTATTTATATCCCAAAAGCAATGTTTAAGAATTGTTAACATTTATTAATAATAAACTAAATAGTAAAAACTCACCAAATATCTAAATTTTTATTTTAAATTAAATAGATCATTACGACTGACCCGTGTATATATTCGAATAATTTTAATAAAATAATCGGGCAAATTTCATTTCGTCTCACCCCGGTATAAAGACACTGACATTTCAAAAAAACGGCATTTTTCGAAGACGTCAAAATGTTTGCCGAATTTTCCTGGCCGCAATACACAATTTCCCCAATTGATATGCACAGATTCGGAAAGCCCATTCATTTTCTGATTCGGTGCTTCCTTTCCCTGATCGTTTCCGGTTCATTTTCATTCATAATTTTACAAAAAACCCAACCAAGTCCCGGCCACCTGTCACGAGCAAAAAATTTGTATCCACCATGCGTCAAAGTATTGTTCCCACCAGCCATTTCATCAGAGTTTAGGTTGACACCTCCAATTACCTGCAAAAACGCAAAAAAATGGACTTTTTTCATAAAATCGCATTTTTCGGGTACTTGTACTATCGCTGGAACCCTGAAATTTTAGTATGTGTTGTAAAACAAAATTTCGGATCTTTTAGATGATGTCTGATCTTTTCACCATGTACAGGGACGTGACAAATGAATTAAACGCGAAAATTCGAATTGCTCAGAACCTATTAAAGTTGGAAGATTGTAATTTTACACAAATAATGGGGTTATTAAAGTATTTAATCCCTGAGAATATAAATGGTCCAGGTGCCACCACTAAAAAGTTATTAAATAAAATGTGATTTTCGGGTCGGACCTTCATGGGTAAAGTTCATTATTGCTCGCCCTGTATGGTTCCCAAAAATTTCGGTTATATGGCATATGAAAGGTAAAGGATGAAGTTATTTTTTGAAAAAAAAAATTTTCCCAAAATAAGTATCGTTTGGCGGAAAATCCCAAAAAACTGAAAATGCCAGAACTCGTAAAATAAATTTTTTACAAAAAAAAGCTCCAAATATGTCAAATCTCTTATAAAACGAAGTCTTTTCGCCGAAACACTTTTTTTATAAAAATTTTTTTTTAGCCTCTGGAGAAGTTTCAATTTTTTTTTTAGTCACTTTTGTTCGCTTATAGTAGCTCACCCTGTATACGGATCTGGCCCAAAAAGTATACAGCTCTTAAGCTCCCACCGACCCTTATGTCCTAAAAATTTCAAGTCGTTTAAAAGCTTTTTATTTGAGTTCTCGCACCCGAAAGGAATTTGACCCATTTTTTTACGAATTTTTGACTTTGAGACAGTACCGCTCCGTTTGGTGGTACCGGAAAAAAAATTCGTTTACGGATCCATCATTCCCAATGTATTGAGAGGCCCTATGCCAAATTTCATCGTTTCGCTAGCCATACAGCCAAAGATATAAATTTTTATTTCCAAAAAAACACGATTTTTCGGGCCCGGGCTCGCGTGCATAATATAGTCGCAGACGCTCCTATATAACAAGTATAGTCGCTTCGCTCCTATACTTTTGGTCCGTGGGGACCAGTTTGGAACCTTTAGGTCTTGTTTGTGAAGAGCCATATAGAATTTCTTAAAAAAATCAAAAAATATCAGGTGTACTTAAGTCTGGTCAGTCAGGGGGCCAAAGTTTATATGCCAAGGAAAAAGAGGACCAGTTGTTGGGGTATCATGCTTCAAAGAACCATAATGTGTTATATAGTCGCGTTGTATGTCAATATAATGTGTTATATGTGAAATATCTGTCAACGTATATTTATTGCATCCTAAATAAATTCTAAATACCAAATTTCATCCCAATCGGATCAATAGCAAAAAAGTTGTTAATGACATAAAAAAGTTTCATTCGAATGCTTTGAACATGCCAAGTCCCTGCTCTGTTCCCGGGTGTAAATCTAATTACAAAAGTAGTTTAAAAGCAGGGGAGACAAGTATTTCTGATTTTGGCTTCCCCAAAGATGAACAACTTAAAATTAAATGGCTAAAAGCCATACCCAGAGATAATTGGGCTCCTACTCAATATTCTGTGGTTTGTGCTAAGCATTTTGACCGGAATTATATTATCCGTGAAGATGATTAACTTTTAGTTGATGGCACACTCACTTAGATTAGAGTTAAAGCAAGATTAGTTTGCTCAGCAGTGCCTCAAATTTTTCCAAATTTACCTGCATATTTAACACAAAAAGTGCCACTTCCTAGAGAAAGTCCAGATGAAAGAAATAGTGAACAACAAAAAAGTAATGAACTTGCCAATGAAGCCTTTGGGCAACTTGAATTCATAACAAATTTCTAAGAGCTTATGAGTTATTATTCCTAAAAAATTCTAATATCTGACCTGTGGAATGTAAAAATTTTTGGGGATACAAAACTATATTTCTATACTTTAAACTTGAATGATGCTTGTATAAATATCATTAATCAAATATCAATAGATAGCGACCTACATGTTAAAATATTTTTAAAAAACAATGAGATGACCTAAATTGGATTTTACTTTTTAAATTGAAATTAAGTAGGTGATCTCAACTCGAAAATCTCATAACTAGGTATAGGTCTTCTGATTATTGTGAGCTTAGTAAACCATAACCTTCATCTCTAGAGAAGTTTCATCACTTCATTGACTAAAATTCAGATTTCTTAAAACAGGCGTTAAATTTATTGACGAGTTCTGATTCACACAACTTAGAGGATGAAAAAGATAGTGACATTAGTAATCGAGTAATACTTTTAATAGATCAAATAACTTTACTTATTTTAAAGCAAAAACGTTATGGCCCATCAACTATTGTAATGTCTTTTATGTTATACATTATATCACCTTGCGCACATGAATTGCTTAGAGATTATTTTAATCTACCCACCAAGAAGTACCTACAGTATCTTTCTTCTAGCTTTGAAGTCACCAAATTTTGACTTAAAACCGACCAAAAACTAACGACACCACTAATTATTTAAACATTGTATCCACTTCTTTAGCACCGACTGAGAAAGTTGTTGATTTTTCAATTGATTAAATTTATATAAATAAAAAACTACACTATAGGGGAAAAAAGACTAATAATGCATTATTAACGGCGTCTATACATATTTGGAACAATAAATCAATCAAATAAATAAAATATTCTCATGTGTAAATAAAACAAAATCAAAATCGAACGTCCATCTCGACAGAGCCACGCTTTCAAAGCGTAAACGGATCCGAATTTCTCGCGTTGCGCGACGTTGCAACTGTTATTACGCAGCTCGAGTAAAGTCGGCTGTAGACATTATATTGACAGGGAGCACGGACTATTATTGTGGTTGCTGCCAACCGACATATACTGCGTTCTCGATTTGGTTTGCTGAAATGATTGGACGTAGCCTATATGTATTTTATCAGTTTTATATAAATATGTAACATATATTGTGCAAATATGTATGAGAAAAAACAATAACTTTGCTAAATAAGACTGATAAAAATATCATAATTTCATTCAAGTTTACATTGTATATCTTGCCTGTGTGAACTTTTGTGTACCTAGAATGATTACACAGTGTGATTTGTTTTCATCCTGGTCAACAATTCAAGGACTGTGGGACCCATTAGTTGTAAACCAGGAGGAATTGGCTGTTTTAACTGCTGACTAGTATACCACACAACCAGGAATAAATAAGCTAATTGAAGTAGGTTAGGATTCCGCAGAGTTCATGAAATGTGTTTGATGGGGCTCAGACCATGTACTTAAGGACATCCATCAAGAAATCATTGAGATTCTACCATATTGATGAAATTGGGAAACCAGGAAGAACTGCCTGTCTTTACTGTTGATTAGACTACACAACCAGAAATAAATAAGTTACATGAAGTATGTCAGGATTCCCCAGAGATCATGAAATGAGTTTGATGGAGTAGGTGCAATCATATGAGGAAGGAAATAAAAATTAGAAGTAAACAGGAATATAACAACTGAACTGTGACACAAACTGTAGACAATCCAATTCTTTGTTATGGAACGGAGCAATACTTCAATGAAGTTTCACTTAATACTGGATTTTTTCACCAGAAGTTGGATGCATTTATAATTTATATACTTAATGTTATTTGAATGAAATATACATATGTAATTATATATACTTTATTTGTTTCAAATCTTGAATAGGCAAAAAGGCACGAGAATCTTTCAATTGGAACTAAAAACCCTATTGTTGAGTAGAAAATGAAATTTATTTTATGTTTATATTCCATAACCTGTTTATTGTTTTATCAACTTTTGTCATACAGTTATTTACTTTTAATAATTAAAGAGAAAAATGATCTATAATAAAGGTTGAGTTTTATTCAAGATTCCATTCCTTAAAGCATAAACCAAATTTGCTCTATATTTCTCTACAGTCATTATTATCCATTTTATACATATCTTTAATTTTCATAGAAATGTCTATAATAAATAGTTTACATTTCAAAACATACAATTAAAATTTACACTTTTAAATTACAACTTTACACTTTTTAGGCAAACAATCTTTACTCTCATATAAAGTAGATATTATTGAGACAGTTTTCTAAGAGCTACTGTTTATAAGTGGCGAGCAGTTTAAATTTGTACATACACTTAATCCAAAATATTTCATAAACAGTATTTATACCTGAATATTCTTACATACTTAACTTAAGAACTGCTTTATTCTTTTGCTTAATTATAATACATCTTGTTAAATCAATGTTTTTAATTTATTTAGAAAGTCTTTTAAGATATGTACTTAGGTCATTAAAAAGTTACAATGTCTTGCAGAACTGCAAACATATCTGGTTGTCAAATTGGTATGCTAGCTGAAAAAGAGGACAACAAAAATCCAAGGGCTAACCCTTGAAGCACACTTACAATTATCTTTTAGTTTCTCATAATGCTCTCGGTCAAATAAATATGTTAAATCATTTATAATATTTTTGTTAGATTAGCTATTTTACAATTTTATTTTCCAGTAGAAAAAGAACATGAATACTTACCCAATTCTCTTAAATATTCCTAGTTTATGTGTTTCGATGAGATCACTCATCATTATCAGACTCATATAACCCCACATAGCTGTAATGTTTACATAAAAACCCAGTAAGTTTATAGGTTTTTCTGCCCTTCTAACCCAACCCAACCCGCTATATTATTTCAATCTTTTAGGTAGGAAAAATAAACACAATTAAATAATTAAGTAAAATCATCTTTATTTCATGAACTTATGTTACACTTGCATATCACTTTATGTGATAGAAAAGAGAGATTTAACAAAAACAGCTGTTCTTACACCTAATTTAAACATAAACATAATTTGTTAATGCCATATACACAAAGGTGCTCACATAT
The DNA here is from genome assembly GCF_022605725.1 of Anthonomus grandis grandis. Taxonomy (NCBI): domain Eukaryota; kingdom Metazoa; phylum Arthropoda; class Insecta; order Coleoptera; family Curculionidae; genus Anthonomus; species Anthonomus grandis. The sequence goes on from NC_065555.1 coordinate 22,824,206, forward strand.
GTCGCAGAGAAAACCTTTACACTTCTTAATATTATTATTAATCAAAGGATTTAAAGCCTAAAAGTTTTATATTATAATTACATATATGAGAAATCATCATTTAGAAATTCTTGTATTGAGAAAAAACATTTTTTCCATAGATATTGTTTTATAGTAAATTTATATTGCAGTAAAAAACTTGGTAGGTAACAGTTTAATGGTAGCAGGGGGAGCATTATAGAGTTTGGGAGCAAAGAAGGAAACCCAACACTTAACCTTGTGTATCCTATAAAAATTTGTATATATATGTTCTCTATTTCTCGTAAAATGAAAATTGTACAATTTTGTGTGTGGAGTAATCACTAATATGATGTTTAATATGTACTAAACTATATGATATATAAATACTTCTCTGTAAGGGAACTATCTTTGGTATCTAAATAATATAGAATATAGAACAACAACAATAAGATAAAAAAAAGTCTCTCCAGTTTTGGACTGGCTTTTTCTACTTCTTTTCACCACCATCTTCCACCTTATCATCAACTCAACACTTGAAACATCTAGCTGCCAGAATCTGCATTCCTCCCCTTCGATAGTGCCACAACTGGATGCTATCTACTGCTTTGATTATCCTCTTAGATGTTTTAAAGCCTGGCATCTCGCTGACCTGAGCATTCAGACTAAGTGGCCTGCTGCCAGTCATGAGCAAAACCATTAAGATACCCTTGCATGGACTCTAATTGTTAGACCATACAGATATCTATTTGTTATTCATATTTTACTAGGGACACATAACTGTAGTTGAATTTCCTTACTCTTTTGAGGTTACACACCTCTTGTGTGAAAACTGATTATATGCTTATATGCAAGGTGTAATATAACATTTACAGCGTTTAGTTAAGCGGAAATTTGCCAATCTTTCACATTTTGGACCTTATTCTAACTAATAAGTTCAATATTTTCTCCTTTTTGGTCTTGTTATTTATTTACATAATACATGTAGAGGTTAGGTTGTCATTGAAGCTCCTCATATTACATTAAGGCCTACCTTTAACGCTTGCGTTTTCTTCACAATTCAAATAATAACAATGATCCACAGTCCAGAGTTAGATTTTGTGTTAAAATAAATAAATAGTAATTAAACTTTCACTCCCGCACCCAAAATGCCATGTATGAGTCCTTCCGTCGCATGAAAACACAGTAAATTCTAAAACTTTACAACTTTGTCGAATGATCACAGGTAAAGGAAGGCGACTTGGTAAAAGATATGCACATAATCGGATTCTCCAGAGTCTCTAAAATTATTCCATACCGATTTCGGGAAATTCTGAGCTAATTTAAGTATTTTATCAACGAAAATAAGAAGCAAGACCGAGACGATTCATTCACGTTGACGTCATGTCACTGATGTCATCAAAACTGCGGTAAAAGTCTGCATTAAAATCGCCCGTAGACGTCAAAATTGACCATTTTCAGGCGATGTTTTAGGGTATAAAAAAAGGTTTTTCCTTTATGATTTGTACATGGAAAAATAGTATAAAGCCTTAGGAACAGTTTAACATCAATTTTGGACCGATTCCAATCGGTTTTAGTAGTTAAATTTCGATTATAAAAAGGGTCTTATTTTAAGCGGACACGGGCGAACAGCGCAGGTTTCATTGCCTGGGTGACGTGCTTGTTGGGTGCTAGACCACTTATGGATTGTACCATGATCATCGGGCAACGGGGGGGTACAGCATTCCATTGGACGATTTTTGGTACTTTTCATAGAAAATGGAATTTTCTTGGAAAATGGTAAAATTTGAAACAAAACGGTATTTAGTGGATTATAGCCAGATAAATTTCGCGTGTCTGAAGGCAAAAATGGTCTTTCTACGTTGCATAGGTATGCCAGTATTAGGCGTCAAAGTTAAAAAAAAGAGTAGAGCAAAAACTACTCTACGTAGATGATTGTAGACTATATCAGAAAAAAGGTCTTAAAAAGTATTATAAATGTTGAGAGTTTCAAATCTCCAAGTGTCACCCTTAAAAAGTTATTAAATAAAATGTAATTTTTTTTTTTCAATTTTTTGGACCTTCATGGGAAAATTTTTTTATTGCTCGCCCTGTATGGTTCACAAGAATTTCGGTTATATGGCATTTGAAAGATAAAAGATGAAGCTTTTTTTTGAAAAAAATTTTTTTTTCGAAATAAGTTCTGTTTGGCGACAAATTCAAAAAAACTGAAAATGCCAGAACTCGTTAAAAAAATTTTTTTGAAAAAAAAGCTCTAAGTATGTTATTTCCCTTATAAAACTAAGCCTTTTCAAGGAAAAACTTTTTTTATAAAAGTTATGTTTTAGCCTCTGGACCATTTTGAATTTTTTTTTTACTAAACTTTGATCGCTTATAATAAATCACCCTGTATACGGATCTGGCTCAAAAAGTATACAGACATGAACCACCCAAGACCCCTTATGTCCTGAAAATTTCAGGTCGATTAAAGGCTTTAAATTTGAGTTATCGCGTCTGACTCGATTTTGACCGGCTTTTTTACCATTTTTTGACTTCAACTCGCAACCACTTCCGTCGCGGGTGTCGGAAAAAAAAATTGTTTACATATCCATCATTCCCAATGTATTGAGAGGCCACATGCCAAATTTCATCGTTTCACTAGCCATACAGCCAAAGTTATGAATTTTTATATCCCAAAAAACACGGTCGCGCGAGCTCTAGGTGACGCTCATAATATAGTCGCTGACGCTCCTATATAACAAGTATAGTCGCTTCGCTCCTATACTTTTGGTCCGTGGGGACCAGTTTGGAACCTCTAAGTCCTGTCAGTGATGGGCCTTAGAGGATTTCTTAAAACAAAACAAAAATTATCAGGTGTACCAACGTTTATATGCCAAGGAAAGAGATGACCAGTGGTTGGGGTATCATGCTTCAAAGAACCATAATTTGTTATATAGTCGCGTTGTGTGTCGATATACTGTCTTATATTTCAAATATCTGTCAAAATATATTAATTGTATTCTAAATTAAGCCTGAGTACCAAATTCCAACAGAATCGGACCAATAGCAAAAAAGTTACGGTAGTCACGTGACCTTAGCTGAAACTCAAATGTCAGTTATCTGTCATAATTTATTAGTTGTATCCTAAATAAACCATAAATACCAAAATTAGAGAGAAGTTCCCATAAGGGTCTATTTATTGAAATAGAACAAACGGGATTTTACGTCGATTTGTTTTAATTTTTCTTTTTATTTTGAAAAGTAATAGTAATAAAATATCAAAAGAATTGACAGGAGGAGAATGAGAAATAAAAGAAACCATCAACGAATTGAATCGAAGCTATAGAAGTCGAGATATTAGTAAAAATGTGGGAAAAACAAAAGGAAACTGGTTTTTTCACACGGTATAATTTTTTTTTTTTTAAATGATGACCGACAAATTATAATGTAAGTCCTAAGTTGGCAATTTCCAGTAAAAAAAACCCAAGAAAAAAAAAAAATTTTTTGCTCCAAAATCGAAAGGGGTATAGCCATGAAAAATTGCGAAAAAATGGTTTTTATTTTTTTCTAAATAAACTATAACTCTGACAACTTTTTCTCTTAAACAAAAGTTCTAGGGAATGTTACGAGGTATTTGAATGTTAAAACTAATTGATTATAGCTATCACAGATTCGGAGAAAATTGTAAAAAACTATTAATCATAAATATCGAATTATCAAGAGCCCTATGGAAAAATTTCAACTTTTTATTTTTCTATCTTGTACTACTTCAGGATACCTTTCAAAAAGGTTATTATCGATTTGACTCTAAAATGAACAGAAAACCTAATTATTTGCATTTATCGATTTTCGAACAAAATCGGGCCCAAAATGAAAATTTTTTCAAAACATGCTCCAAATTCAAAATTTCTTTTTTCTGGCTAAAGACCACTCAAAAAGTAATAAAAAAGCTTTATGACAAAATTTTTCAAAATCTATAATAATGCCACAATATTACGAGAGAACATAAGTTCCCTTTAAAGCCTATGTATTCGAACCGATGATTTCTTAATTTTTTTTTTAAAGGCAAATTTAACAAAATAAGATAAAAGGAATAGGGTAATACAAAATATTATCTACAAATATATACATATCATCTAATAGCCAATTTCAATCAAATAGGAAATTTTGATAGTCACGTGACCCTAGAACTCAATATTTTAAAATTTTGTAAAAAATCAACAATTGCATCTTAAATAAACCCCAAATTCCAAATTTGAACCCAATCGGATTAATAGCAAAAAAGTTATGGAAGTCACGTGACTTTAAAATTCAATATGTCAAATTTCTGTCAAAATGTATTACTGGCATCCTAAATAAAGCCCAAATACTAAATTTCAACCCAATCGGATCAATAGCAAAAGAATTATGAAAGTCACGTGACTTTAAAATATAATTTGTCAATTATCTGTTAAAATTTATTAATTGTGTCCTAAATAAAGCATAAATACCAAATTTGAACCCAATCGGACTCATAGCAAAAAAGTTACAATAGTCACGTGACCCGGAAGTCAAATGTCAAATATCTGTCAAAAATTAATAATTGCATCCTAAATAAAGCCCAAATACCAAATTTGAACCCAATCAGACCAATAGCAAAAAAGTTACAATAGTCACGTGACCTGGAAGTCAAATGTCAAATATCTGTGAAAAATTCATAATTGCATCCTAAATAAACCCCAAATACCAAATTTCAATCAAATCGGACAAATAGGAAGAAAGTTAAGGTAGTCACGTGACCTTAAAACATAGTCATGTCAAATATCTGTAAAAATTTATTAATCTTATCCGAAATAGGTACTAGGTACCAAATTTCAACCAAATCGCACCAATACCAAAAAAGTTATGATACTCGACTAACCTTAAAAATCAATAATTTCAAAAAATTTTTATTTATATCCCAAAAGCAATGTTTAAGAATTATTAACATATATTAATAATAAACTAAATAGTAAAAACTCACCTAATATCTAAATTTTTATTTTAAATTAAATAGATCATTACGACTGACCCGTGTATATATTCAAATAATTTTAATAAAATAATCGGGCAAATTTCATTTCGTCTCACCCCGGTATAAAACCACTGACTTTTCAAAAAAACGGCATTTTTTGAAGACGTCAAAATGTTTGCCGAATTTTCCTGGCCGCAATACACAATTTCCCCAATTGATATGCACAGATTCGGAAAGCCCATTCATTTTCTGATTCGGTGCTTCCTTTCCCTGATCGTTTCCGGTTCATTTTCATTCATAATTTTACAAAAAACCCAACCAAGTCCCGGCCACCTGTCACGAGCAAAAAATTTGTATCCACCATGCGTCAAAGTATTGTTCCCACTAGCCATTTCATCAGAGTTTAGGTTGACACCTCCAATTACCTGCAAAAACGCAAAAAAATGGACTTTTTTCATAAAATCGCATTTTTCGGGTACTTGTACTATCGCTGGAACCCTGAAATTTTAGTATGTGTTGTAAAACAAAATTTCGGATCCTCTAGATGTTGTTTGATCTTTTCACCATGTACAGGGACGTGGCAAATGAATTAAACGCGAAAATTCGAATTGCTCAGAACCTATTAATGTTGGAAGATTGTAATTTTACATAAATAATGGGGTTATTAAAGTATTTAATCCCTGAGAATATAAATGGTCCAGGTGCCACTACGAAAAAGTTATTAAATAAAATGTGATTTTTGAGTCAGACCTTCATGGGTAAAGTTCATTATTGCTCGCCCTGTATGGTTTCCAAAAATTTCGGTTATATGGCATATGAAAGGTAAAAGATGAAGTTATTTTTTGAAAAAAAAAATTTTCCCAAAATAAGTATCGTTTGGCAGAAAATTCCAAAAAACTGAAAATGCCAGAACTCGTAAAATAAATTTTTTACAAAAAAAAGCTCCAAGTATCTCAAATCTCTTATAAAACGAAGTCTTTTCGCCGAAACACTTTTTTTATAAAAATTTTTTTTTAGCCTCTGGAGAAGTTTGAATTTTTTTTTTAGTCACTTTTGTTCGCTTATAACAACTCACCCTGTATACCGATCTGGCCCAAAAAGTATACAGTTCTTAAGCCCCCACCGACCCTTATGTCCTAAAAATTTAAAGTTTTTTAAAGGCTTTTTATTTGAGTTCTCGCGTCTGAAAGGAATTTGACCCGTTTTTTTACGAATTTTTGACTTTGAGACAGTACCGCTCCGTTTGGTGGTACCGGAAAAAAAATTCGTTTACGGATCCATCATTCCCAATGTATTGAGAGACCCTATGCCAAATTTCATCGTTTCGCTAGCCATACAGCCAAAGATATGAATTTTTATTTCCAAAAAAACACGATTTTTCGGGCCCGACGTGGCGTGCATAATATAGTCTGCGACTATATAACAAGTATAGTCGCTTCGCTCCTATACTTTTGGTCCGTGGGGACCAGTTTGGAACCTCTAAGTCCTGTCAGTGAAGGGCCTTAGAGGATTTCTTAAAAAAAAACAAAAATAAAACAAAAATACCAACGTTTATATGCCAAGGAAAGAGATGACCAGTGGTTGGGGTATCATGCTTCAAAGAACCATAATTTGTTATATAGTCGCGTTGTGTGTCAATATACTGTCTTATATTTCAAATATCTGTCAAAGTATATTAATTGTATTCTAAATAAAGCCTGAATACCAAATTACAACAGAATCGGTCCAATAGCAAAAAAGTTACGGTAGTCACGTGACCTAGGCTGAAACTTAAGTGTCAGTTATCTGTCATAATTTATTAGTTGTATCCTAAATAAACCATAAATACCAAATTCAGAGAGAAGTTCCCATAAGGGTCTATTTCTTGAAATAGAACAAACAGGGATTTTACGTCGATTTGTTTTAATTTTTCTTTTTATTTTGAAATGTAATAGTAATAAAATATCAAAAGAATTGAGGAGAATAAGAAATAAAAGAAACCATCAATGAATTGAATCGAAGCTATAGAAGCCGAGATATTAGTAAAAATGTGGGAAAAAACAAAAGAAAACTGGTTTTTTCCCACGGTATAATTTTTTTTTCTTAAAATAATTATTGACAAATTATAATGTAAGCCCTATGATGGCAATTTCAAGTAAAAAAAACCCAAGAAAAAAAAAATTTTTTTTTGCTCCAAATTCGAAAGGGGTATAGCCATGAAAAATTGTGAAAAAATGGTTTTTATTTTTTTCTAAATAAACTATAACTCTGACAACTTTTTGTCTTAAACAAAAGTTTTCGGGAATATTACGAGGTATCCGAATGTTAAAACAAATTGATTCTAGCTATCACAGAATCGGAGAAAATTGTAAAAAACTATTAAACATAAATATCGAAATATCAAGAGCCCTATGGAAAAATTTCAATTTTTTATTTTTCTATCTTGTACTACTTCAGGATACCTTTCAAAAAGGTTATTATCGATTTGACTCTAAAATGAACAGAAAACCTATTTATTTGCATTTATCGATTTTCAAACAAAATCCAGCCCAAAATGAAAATTTTTCAAAACATGCTCCAAATTCAAAATTTCTTTTTTCTGGCTAAAGACCATTCAAAAAGTAATGAAAAAGCTTAATGACAAAAATTTTCAAAATCTATAATAATGCTAAAATATTATGAAAGAAGATAAGTTTCCTTTAAAGCATACTGAACCGATGATTTTTTAATTTTTTTTTCAAAGGCAAATCTAAGAAACAATTTAACTAATTAAGATAAAAGCAATAGGGTAATACAAAATATTATCTATAAATATATACATATAATCTAATAGGAAATTTCAATCAAATCGAGCGAATACGAAAGAAATTTTGATAGTCACGTGACTTAAAAACATAATATTTTAAAAATTTGTAAAAATTCAATAATGGCATCGTAATAAAACTCTAAATACCAAATTTCAACCCAATCGGATCAATAGCAAAAAAGTTATGGAAGTCAGGTGACTTTAAAATTCAATATGTCAAATTTCTGGCAAAATCTATTACTTGCATCCTAAATAAAGCCTAAATACTAAATTTCAACCCAATCGGATCAATAGCAAAAGAATTATGAGAGTCACGTGACTTTAAAATATAATTTGTCAATTATCTGTCAAAATTTATTAATTGTATCCCAAATAAAGCCCAAATACCAAATTTGAACCCAATCGGACCCATAGCAAAAAAGTTACAATAGTCACGTGACCCGGAAGTCAAATGTCAAATATCTGTCAAAAATTAATAATTGCATCCTAAATAAAGCCCAAATACCAAATTTGAACCCATTCAGACCAATAGCAAAAAAGTTACAATAGTCACGTGACCTGGAAGTCAAATGTCAAATATCTGTGAAAAATTAATAATTGCATCCTAAATAAACCCCAAATACCAAATTTCAATCAAATCGGACAAATAGGAAGAAAGTTAAGGTAGTCACGTGACCTTAAAACATAGTCATGTCAAATATCTGTAAAAATTTATTAATCTTATCCTAAATAGGTACTAGGTACCAAATTTCAACCAAATCGCACCAATACCAAAAAAGTTATGATACTCGACTAACCTTAAAAATCAATAATTTCAAAAAATTTTTATTTATATCCCAAAAGCAATGTTTAAGAATTGTTAACATTTATTAATAATAAACTAAATAGTAAAAACTCACCTAATATCTAAATTTTTATTTTCAATTAAATAGATCATTACGACTGACCCGTGTATATATTCGAATAATTTTAATAAAATAATCGGGCAAATTTCATTTCGTCTCACCCCGGTATAAAACCACTGACATTTCAAAAAAACGGCATTTTTCGAAGACGTCAAAATGTTTGCCGAATTTTCCTGGCCGCAATACACAATTTCCCCAATTGATATGCACAGATTCGGAAAGCCCATTCATTTTCTGATTCGGTGCTTCCTTTCCCTGATCGTTTCCGGTTCATTTTCATTCATAATTTTACAAAAAACCAAACCAAGTCCCGGCCACCTGTCACGAGCAAAAAATTTGTATCCACCATGCGTCAAAGTATTGTTCCCACTAGCCATTTCATCAGAGTTTAGGTTGACACCTCCAATTACCTGCAAAAACGCAAAAAAATGGACTTTTTTCATAAAATCGCATTTTTCGGGTACTTGTACTATCGCTGGAACCCTGAAATTTTAGTATGTGTTGTAAAACAAAATTTCGGATCCTTTAGATGTTGTTTCATCTTTTCACCATGTACAGGGACGCGGCAAATAAATTAAACGCGAAAATTCGAATTGCTCAGAACCTATTAAAGTTGGAAGATTGTAATTTTACACAAATACTGGGGTTATTAAAGTATTTAATCCCTGAGAATATAAATGGTCCAGGTGCCACCACTAAAAAGTTATTAAATAAAATGTGATTTTTAGGTCGGACCTTCATGGGTAAAGTTCATTATTGCTCGCCCTGTATGGCTTACGAAAATTTCGGTTATATGGCATATGAAAGGTAAAGGATGAAGTTATTTTTTGAAAAAAAAAATTTTCCCAAAATAAGTATCGTTTGGCAGAAAATTCCAAAAAACTGAAAATGCCAGAACTCGTAAAATAAATTTTTTACAAAAAAAAGCTCCAAGTATGTTAAATCTCTTATAAAACGAAGTCTTTTCGCCGAAACACTTTTTTTATAAAAATTTTTTTTTAGCCTCTGGAGAAGTTTGAATTTTTTTTTTAGTCACTTTTGTTCGCTTATAACAACTCACCCTGTATACCGATCTGGCCCAAAAAGTATACAGTTCTTAAGCCCCCACCGACCCTCATGTCCTAAAAATTTAAAGTCTTTTAAAGGCTTTTTATTTGAGTTCTCGCGTCTGAAAGGAATTTGACCCATTTTTTTACGAATTTTTGACTTTGAGACAGTACCGCTCCGTTTGGTGGTACCGGAAAAAAAATTCGTTTACGGATCCGTCATTCCCAATGTATTGAGAGACTCTATGCCAAATTTCATCATTTCGCTAGCCATACAGCCAAAGATATGAATTTTTATTTCCAAAAAAACACGATTTTTCGGGCCCGGGCTCGCGTGCATAATATAGTCGCAGACGCTCCTATATAACAAGTATAGTCGCTTCGCTCCTATACTTTTGGTCCGTGGGGACCAGTTTGGAACCTCTAAGTCCTGTCAGTGATGGGCCTTAGAGGATTTCTTAAAAAAAAACAAAAATTATCAGGTGTACTTAGGTCTGGTCAGTCGGGGGGACTAATGTTTATCTGCCAAGAGAGGACCAATTGTTGGGGTATCATGCTTCAAAGAACCATAATGTGTTATATAGTCGCGTTGTGTGTCAATAAAATGTGTTATTATGTGTTACATATGTCAAATATCTGTCAATGTATATTAATTGCATCCTTAATAAACTCTAAATAGCAAATTTCAACCCAATCGGATCAGTAGCAAAAGAGTTACGGTGTCACGTGACCTGAACTACAAATTTGAATTATCTGTCAAAATTTATTATTTGCATCCTAAATAAACTCCAAATACCAAATTTCATCCCAATCGGATCAATAGCAAAAAAGTTGTTAATTACATAAAAAAGTTTCATTAGAATCCTTTGAACATGCCAAGTCCCTGCTGTGTTCCTGGATAAAATCTAATTACAAAAGTATTTTAAAAGCAGGGGAGGCAAGTATTTCTGTTTTTGGCTTCCCCAAAGATGAACAACTTAAAATTAAACGGCTAAAACCATACCTAGAGATAATTGGGCTCCTACTCAATATTCTGTGGTGTGTGCCAAGCATTTTCATCAGAATGATATTATCCGTGAAGATGATTATCTTTTACGTGATGGCACACTCACTAACATTAGAGTTAAAGCAAGATAAGTTTGCTCAGCAGTGCCTCAAATTTTTTCAAATTTGCCTGCATATTTAACACAAAAAGTGCCACTTCCTAGAGAAAGTCCAGACGAAAGAAATAGTGAACAACAAAAAAGTAATGAACTTGCCAATAAAGCCTTTGGGCAACTTGATTTCATAACAAATTTTTAAGAGCTTATGAGTTATTATTCCCAAAAAATTCTAATATCTGACTTGTGGAATATAAAAATTTTTGAAGATGAGTTCTCTCAAAACGACTTAAAATGGATTTCACCTTTTCAATTCCATTCATTTCCATTCCACTAATTATTTAAACATTGGATCCACTTCTTTAGCACCGACTGAGAAAGTTGTTAATTTATTAATTGATTAAATTTATATAAGTAAAAGACTACAATATAGGGGGAAGAGTCTAATAATGCATTTATATAATTATTAACGGCGTCTATACATATTTTAAACAATAAATCAATCACATAAATAAAATATTCTCATTTGTAAATAAAGCAAAATCAAAATTGAACGTCTCGGCAGAGTCGCCCTTTCAAAGCGTAAACGGATCTACCAAAACGCATCCGATACGCAGCTTGAGTAAAGGCGTGTGAAACAGGCATTATATTGATTAAATAACATGGAGCGCGGACTATAATGTTGTTGCTGACAACCGACAAATGCTGCGTTCTCGATTTTGGTCGCTCAAAATGATCGGACGTAGCGTATGTGTATAAAGATGCATACCTATATGTATTTTATAAGTTTTATATAAATATGTATACTCAGCTTGTATTGTGGAAATAAGTATGAAAAAAACCATAACTTTGCTAAATAAGACTGATAAAAATCTCATAACTTCATTCAAGTTTACATATATCTTGCCTGTGTGAACTTTTGTGTACCTAGAATGATCACACAGTATGATTTGTTTTCATCCTGGTCAACAATTCAAGGGCTGTGGGACCCATTAGTTGTAAACTAGGAGGAATTGCATGTTTTAACTGCTGATTAGTATATCACACAACCAGGAATAAATAAGCTAATTGAAGTATGTTAGGATTCCGCAGAGTTCATGAAATGTGTTTGATGGGGCTCAGACCATGTACTTAAGGACATTCATCAAGAAATCATTGAGATTCTACCATATTGATGAAATTGGGAAACCAGGAAGAACTGCCTGTCTTTACTGTTGATTAGACTACACAGCCAGAAATAAATAAGCTACATGAAGTATGTTAGGATTCCCCAGAGATCATGAAATGTGTTTGATGGAGTAGGTGCAATCATATGAGGAAGGAAATAAAAATTAGAAGTAAACAGGAATATAACAACTGAACTGTGACACAAACTGTAGACAATCAACTTCTTTGTTGTGGAACGGAGCAATATTTCAATGAAGTTTCACCTAATACTGGATTTTTTCACCAGAAGTTGGATGCATTTATAATTTATATACTTAATGTTATTTGAATGAAATATACATATGTAATTATATATACTTTATTTCTTTCAAATCTTGAATAGGCAAAAAGGCTCGAGAATCTTTCAATTGGAGCTAAAAACCCTATTGTTGGGTAGAAAATAAAACTTATTTCATGTTTATATTCCATAACCTGTTTATTGTTTTATCAACTTTTGTCATACAGTTATTTACTTTTAATAATTAAAGAGAAAAATGATCTATAATAAAGGTTGAGTTTTATTCAAGATTCCATTCCTTAAGGCATAAACCAAATTTGCTTTATATTACTTTGCAGTCATTAGCATACAGTTATTATCCATTTTATACATATCTTTAATTTTCATCAAAATGTCTATAATAAATAGTTTACATTTCAAAACATACAATTAAAATTTACACTTTTTAGGCAAACAATCTTTACTCTCATATAAAGCAGATATTATTGAGACAGTTTTCTAAGAGCTACTGTTTATAAGTGGCGATCAGTTTAAATTTGTACACTTAATCCAAAATATTTCATAGACAGTATTTATAATACATCTTTTATAATTAAGCAAAAGAATAAGGCAGTTCTTAAGTGTGTAAGAATATTCAGGTATAAATACTGTCTATGAAATATTTTGCATTAAGTGTACAAATTTAAACTGATCGCCACTTATAAACAGTAGCTCTTAGAAAACTGTCTCAATAATATCTGTTAAATCAATGTTTTTAATTTATTTAGAAAGTCTTTTAAGATATGTACTTAGGTCATTAAAAAGTTACAATGTCTTAAAGAACAGCAAACATATCTGGTTGTCAAATTGGTATGCTAGCTGAAAAAGAGGACAACAAAAATCCGAGGACTAACCCTTGAAGCACACTTAGAATTATCTTTTAGTTTCTCATAATGCTCTCGGTCAAATAAATATGTTAAATCATTTATAATATTTTTGTTACATTAGCTATTTTACAATTTATACTTACCCTTAGAATACTTACCCAATTCTCTTAAATATTCCAAGTTTATGTGTTTCGATGAGTTCACTCATCATTATCAGACTCTAACCCCACATAGCTGTAATGTTTACATGAAAACCCAGTAAGTTTATAGGTTTTTCTGCCCTTCTAACCCAACCCAACCCGCTATATTATTTCAATCTTTAAGGTAGGAAAAATAAATGGTGAACACAGTTAAATAATTAAGTAAAATCATCTTTATTTCATGAACTTTTGTAAGTACATATCACTTTATGTGATAGAAAAGAGAGATTTAACAAAAACAGCTGTTCTTACACCTAATTTAAACATAAACATAATTTGTTAATGCCATATACACAAAGGTGCTCACATATGTCGCAGAGAAAATCTTTACACTTCCTAATATTATTATTAATCAAAGGATTTAAAGCCTAAAAGTTTTAGATTATAATTACATATATGAGAAATCATCATTTAGAAATTCTTGTATTGAGAAAAAACATTTTTTCAATAGATATTGTTTTATAGTAAATTTATATTGCAGTAAAAAACTTGGTAGGTAACAGTTTAATGGTAGCAGGGAGAGCATTATAGAGTTTGGGAGCAAAGAAGGAAACCCAACACTTAACCTTGTGTATCTTATAAAAATTTGTATATATATGTTCTCTATTTCTCGTAAAATGAAAATTGTACAATTTTGTGTGTGAAGTAATCACTAATATGATGTTTAATATGTACTAAACTATATGATATATAAATACTTCTCTGTAAGGAAACTATCTTTGGTATCTAAATAATATAGAATATAGAACAACAACAATAAGATAAAAAAAAGTCTCTCCAGTTTTGGACTGGCTTTTTCTGCTTCTTTTCACTACCATCTTCCACCTTATCATCAACTCAACACTTGAAACATCTAGCTGCCAGAATCTGCATTCCTCCCCTGCGATAGTGCCACGACTGGATGCTATCTACTGCTTCGATTATCCTCTTAGATGTTTTAAAGCCTGGCATCTCGCTGACCTGAGCATTCAGACTAAGTGGCCTGCTGCCAGTCATGAGCAAAACCATTAAGATACCCTTGCATGGACGCTAATTGTTAGACCATACAGATATCCATTTGTTATTCATATTTGACTAGGGACACATAACTGTAGTTGAATTTCCTTACTCTTTTAAGGTTACACACCTCTTGGGTGAAAACTGATTATATGCTTATATGCAAGGTGTAATATAACATTTACAGCGTTTAGTTAAGCGGAAATTTGCCAATCTTTCACATTTTGGGCCTTATTCTAACTAATAAGTTCAATATTTTCTCCTTTTTGGTCTTGTTATTTATTTACATAATACATGTAGAGGTTAGGTTGTCATTGAAGCTCCTCATATTACATTAAGGCCTACCTTTAACGCTTGCGTTTTCTTCACAATTCAAATAATAACAATGATCCACAGTCCAGAGTTAGATTTTGTGTTAAAATAAATAAATAGTAATTAAACTTTCACTCCCGCACCCAAAATGCCATGTATGAGTCCTTTTCCGTCGCATGAAAACACGGTAAATTCTAAAACTTTACAACTTTGTCGAATGATCACAGCTAAAGGAAGGCGACTTGGGAAAAGATATGCACATAATCGGATTCTCCAGAGTCTCTAGAATTATTCCATACCGATTTCGGGAAATTTTGAGCTAATTTAAGTATTTTATCAATGAAAATAAGAAGCAAGACCGAGCCGATTCATTCACGTTGACGTCATGTCACTGATGTCATCAAAACTGCGGTAAAAGTCGGTATTAAAATCGCCCGTAGACGTCAAAATCGACCATTTTCAGATGATGTTTTAGGGTATAAAAAAAGGTTTTTCCCTTATGATTTGTACATGGAAAAATAGTATAAAGCCTTAGGAACAGTTTAACATCAATTCTGGACCGATTCCAGATGGTTTTAGTAATTAAATTTTGATTATAAAAAGGGTCTTATTTTAAGCGGACACGGGCGAACAGCGCAGGTTTCATTGCCTGGGTGACGTGCTTGTTGGGTGCTAGACCACCCGAATTATTGTACCTTGTGAGCCACGCCCGGGGGGGTACCAATATTTAGCTGACCGATTATTTGGACTTTTTATGGAAAATTGCATTTTCTCAAAAAATGGTGATATTTGAAACAAAACGGTATTTAGTGGATTATAGCCAGATAAATTCCGCGTGTCTGAAGGCAAAAATAGTCTTCGTACGTTGCATAGGTATTCCAGTATTAAGCGTCAAAGTTAAAAAAAGGTGTAGAGCAAAAACTACTCTACGTAGATGACTGTAGAGTATATCAGAAAAAAGCTCTTAAAAAGTATTATAAATGTTGAAAGTTTGAAATTTCCAAGTGCCACCCTTAAAAAGTTATTAAATAAAATGTAATTTTTTTTTTTCAATTTTTTGGACCTTCATGGGAAAATTTTTTTATTGCTCGCCCTGTATGGTTCACAAGAATTTCGGTTATATGGCATTTGAAAGATAAAAGATGAAGCTTTTTTTTGAAAATTTTTTTTTTCCCGAAATAAGTTTGGTTTGGCGGCAAATTCAAAAAAACTGAAAATGCCAGAACTCGTTAAAAAAATTTTTTTGAAAAAAAAGCTCTAAGTATGTTATTTCTCTTATAAAACTAAGTCTTTTCGCCGAAAAACTTTTTTTATAAAAGTTATGTTTTAGCCTCTGGACCATTTTGAATTTTTTTTTTACTCAACTTTGATCGCTTATAATAAATCACCCTGTATACGGATCTGGCTCAAAAAGTATACAGACATGAACCACCCAAGACCCCTTATGTCTTGAAAATTTCAGGTCGATTAAAGGCTTTAAATTTGAGTTATCGCGTCTGACTCGATTTTGACCGGCTTTTTTACCATTTTTTGACTTCAACTCGCAACCGCTCCCGTCGCGGGTGTCGGAAAAAAAAATTGTTTACATATCCATCATTCCCAATGTATTGAGAGGCCACATGCCAAATTTCATCGTTTCACTAGCCATACAGCCAAAGTTATGAATTTTTATATCCCAAAAAACACGGTCGCGCGAGCTCTAGGTGGCGTGCATAATATAGTCGCTGACGCTCCTATATAACAAGTATAGTCGCTTCGCTCCTATACTTTTGGTCCGTGGGGACCAGTTTGGAACCTTTAGGACTTGTCAGTGATGGGCCTTAAAGGATTTCTTAAAAAAAATCGCAAATTATCAAGTGTACCTACGTTTATATGCCAAGGAAAGAGATGACCAGTGGTTGGGGTATCATGCTTCAAAGAACCATAATTTGTTATATAGTCGCGTTGTGTGTCAGTATAATGTCTTATATTTCAAATATCTGTGAAAGTATATTAATTGTATTCTAAATAAAGCCTGAATACCAAATTCGAACAGAATCGGACCAATAGCAAAAAAGTTACGGTAGTCACGTGACCTAGGCTGAAACTTAAATGTCATAATTTATTAGTTGTATCCTAAATAAACCATAAATACCAAATTCAGAGAGAAGTTCCCATAAGGGTCTATTTATTTAAATAGAACAAACAGGGATTTTACGTCGATTTGTTTCAATTTTTCTTTTTATTTTGAAATGTAATAGTAATAAAATATCAAAAGAATTGACAGGAGGAGAATAAGAAATAAAAGAAACCATCAACGAATTGAATCGAAGCTATAGAAGCCGAGATATAAGTAAAAATGTGGGAAAAACAAAAGAAAACTGGTTTTTTCCCACGGTATAATTTTTCTTCTTAAAATAATTTATGACAAATTTTAGTTTTAGCCCTAAACTTGTAATTTTCACAAAAAAAACCCTAGAAAAAAACATTTTTTTTTTTGGTTGAAAATCGAAAGGGGTATACCCACGAAAAATTAAAAAAAAAATGGTTTTTATTTTTTTCTAAATAAAATATAACTCTTACAACTTTTTGTCTTAAACAAAAGTTTTCGGGAATATTACGAGGTATCCGTGCGTTAAAACGAATTGATTCTAGCTATCACAGAATCGGAGAAAATTGTAAAAAACTATTAATCATAAATATCGAAATATCAAGAGCCCTATGGAAAAATTTAAATTTTTTATTTTTCTATCCTGTACTACTTCAGAGTATCTTTAAAAAAGATTATTACCAATTTGACTCTAAAATAAACAGAAAACCTATTTCTTTGCATTTTTCGATTTTCGAACAAAATCCGGGGTCAAAATGAAAATTTTTCAAAACATGCTCCAAATTCAAAATTTCTTTTTTCTGGCTAAAGACCATTCAAAAAGTAATGAAAAAGCCTTATGACAAAATTTTTCAAAATCTATAATAATGCTACAATATTACGAAAGAAGATAAGTTCCCTTTAAAGCCTATGTATTCGAACCGATGATTTTTTTAATTTTTTTTTTAAAGGCAAATTTAAGAAATAATTTAACTAATTAAGATAAAAGGAATAGGGTAATACAAAATATTATCTACAAATATATACATATCATCTAATAGCAAATTTCAATCGAATAGGAAATGTTGATAGTCACGTGACTCTAGAACTTAATATTTTAAAATTATGTAAGAAATCAACAATTGCATCCTAAATAAACCCCAAATTCCAAATTTGAACCCAATCGGATCAATAGCAAAAAAGTTATGAAAGTCACGTGACTTTAAAATTCAATATGTCAAATTTCTGTCAAAATGTATTACTGGCATCTTAAATAAAGCCCAAATACTAAATTTCAACCCAATCGGATCAATAGCAAAAGAGTTATGAAAGTCACGTGACTTTAAAATATAATTTGTCAATTATCTGTTAAAATTTATTAATTGTGTCCTAAATAAAGCATAAATACCAAATTTGAACCCAATCGGACTCATAGCAAAAAAGTTACAATAGTCACGTGACCCGGAAGTCAAATGTCAAATATTAGTCAAAAATTAATAATTGCATTCTAAATAAAGCCCAAATACCAAATTTGAACCCAATCAGACCAATAGCAAAAAAGTTACAATAGTCACGTGACCCGGAAGTCAAATGTCAAATATTAGTCCAAAATTAATAATTGCACCCTAAATAAACCCCAAATACCAAATTTCAGTCAAATCGGACAAATAGGAAAAAAGTTAAGGTAGTCACGTGACCTTAAAACATAGTCATGTCAAATATCTGTAAAAATTTATTAATCTTATCCGAAATAGGTACTAGGTACCAAATTTCAACCAAATCGCACCAATACCAAAAAAGTTATGATACTCGACTAACCTTAAAAATCAATAATTTCAAAAAATTTTTATTTATAACCCAAAAGCAATGTTTAAGAATTCTTAACATATATTAATAATAAACTAAATAGTAAAAACTCACCTAATATCTAAATTTTTATTTTAAATTAAATAGATCATTACGACTGACCCGTGTATATATTCGAATAATTTTAGTAAAATAATAAGGCAAATTTCATTTCGTCTCACCCCGGTATAAAGACACTGACATTTCAAAAAAACGGCATTTTTCGAAGACGTCAAAATGTTTGCCGAATTTTCCTGGCCGCAATACACAATTTCCCCAATTGATATGCACAGATTCGGAAAGCCCATTCATTTTCTGATTCGGTGCTTCCTTTCCCTGATCGTTTCCGGTTCATTTTCATTCATAATTTTACAAAAAACCCAACCAAGTCCCGGCCACCTGTCACGAGCAAAAAATTTGTATCCACCATGCGTCAAAGTATTGTTCCCACCAGCCATTTCATCAGAGTTTAGGTTGACACCTCCAATTACCTGCAAAAACGCAAAAAAATGGACTTTTTTCATAAAATCGCATTTTTCGGGTACTTGTACTATCGCTGGAACCCTGAAATTTTAGTATGTGTTGTAAAACAAAATTTCGGATCTTTTAGATGATGTCTGATCTTTTCATCATGTACAGGGACGTGGCAAATGAATTAAACGCGAAAATTCGAATTGCTCAGAACCTATTAATGTTGGAAGATTGTAATTTTACACAAATACTGGGGTTATTAAAGTATTTAATGCCTGAGAATATAAATGGTCCAGATGCCACTACGAAAAAGTTATTAAATAAAATGTGATTTTCGGGTCGGACCTTCATGGGTAAAGTTCATTATTGCTCGCCCTGTATGGCTTACGAAAATTTCGGTTATATGGCATATGAAAGGTAAAAGATGAAGTTATTTTTTGAAAAAAAAAATTTTCCCAAAATAAGTATCGTTTGGCGGGAAATCCCAAAAAACTGAAAATGCCAGAACTCGTAAAATAAATTTTTTACAAAAAAAAGCTCCAAGTATGTTAAATCTCTTATAAAACGAAGTCTTTTCGCCGAAACACTTTTTTTATAAAAATTTTTTTTTAGCCTCTGGAGAAGTTTGAATTTTTTTTTTAGTCACTTTTGTTCGCTTATAACAACTCACCCTGTATACCGATCGGGCCCAAAAAGTATACAGACACGTAAGCCCCAAGAACCCTTATATCCTGAAAATTTCAACTCGATTGAACGCTTTAAAATTGAGATCTCGTGAGCAACTCGATTTTTACCAATTTTTTTACGAATTTTTGACTTTGAGACAGTACCGCTCCGTTTGGTGGTACCGGAAAAAAAAATTGTTTACAGATCCATTATTCCCAATGTGTTGAGAGACCCTATGCCAAATTTCATCGTTTCGCTAGCCATACAGCCAAAGATATGAATTTTTATTTCCAAAAAAACACGATTTTTCGGGCCCGACCTCGCGTGCATAATATAGTCTGCGACTATATAACAAGTATAGTCGCTTCGCTCCTATACTTTTGGTCCGTGGGGACCAGTTTGGAACCTTTAGGTCTTGTCTGTGAAAAGCCATAAGGGAATTTAAAAAAACAATCAAAAATTATCAGGTGTACTTAGGTGAGTCAGGGAGGCTAACGTCTACCTGCCAAGGAAAGAGAGGACCAGTTGTTGGGGTATCATGCTTCAAAGAACCATAATTTGTTATATAGTCGCGTTGTGTGTCAATATACTGTCTTATATTTCAAATATCTGTGAAAGTATATTAATTGTATTCTAAATAAAGCCTGAATACCAAATTCGAACAGAATCGGACCAATAGCAAAAAAGTTACGGTAGTCACGTGACCTAGGCTGAAACTTAAATGTCAGTTATCTGTCATAATTTATTGTATCCTAAATAAACCATAAATACCAAATTCAGAGAGAAGTTCCCATAAGGGTCTATTTATTGAAATAGAACAAACGGGATTTTACGTCGATTTGTTTTAATTTTTCTTTTTATTTTAAAATGTAACAGTAATAAAATATCAAAAGAATTGACAGGAGAAGAATAAGAAATAAAAAAAACCATAAATAAATTGAATCGAAGCTATAGAAGCCGAGATATAAGTAAAAAAATGGGGAAGAACAAAAGAAAACTGGTTTTTTCCCACGGTATCATTTTTTTTCTTAAAATAATTTATGACAAATTTTAGTTTTAGCCCTAAACTTGTAATTTTCACAAAAAAAAACCCAAGAAAAAAAAATTTTTTTTTGGTCGAAAATCGAAAGGGGTATACCCACGAAAAATTTCAAAAAAATGGTTTTTATTTTTTTATAAATAAAATATAACTCTGACAACTTTTTGTCTTATACAAAAGTTTTCGGGAATATTACGAGGTATCCGTGCGTTAAAACGAATCGGTTCTAGCTATTATACAATCGGAGAAAATTGGAAAAAACTATTAAACATAAATATCGAATTATCAAGAGCCCTATGGAAAAATTTCAATTTTTTATTTTTCTATCCTGTACTACTTCAGAGTATCTTTAAAAAAGATTATTACCAATTTGACTCTAAAATGAACGGAAAACCTATTTCTTTGCATTTTTCGATTTTCGAACAAAATCCGGGGTCAAAATGACAATTTTTTCAAAATATGCTTCGAATTCAAAATTTCTTTTTTCTAGTTAAAAACCATTCAAAAACTAGTAAAAAAGCTTAATGCCAAAATTTTCCATGATTTATACGAGTGCCACAATATAAAGAGAAATATTAGGTCCCATAAGAGTCTATGTATTTACGTCGATTTTTAAAATTTTTCAGTTTTATTCCGAACGGCAATTGTAATAAAATATAAAAAGAATTAACAGGAGGAGAATAAAGAATAAAAGAAACCATCAACGAATTGAATCGAAGCTATAGAAGTCGAGATATTAGTAAAAATGTAAAAAAAAATAAAAGAAAACTCGTTTTTTCCCACGGTAGAATTTTTTTTTTTTTAAATGATAACTGACAACTTATAATGTAAGCCCTAAGTTGGCAATTTCCAGTAAAAAAAACCCAAGAAAAAAAAATTTTTTTTTGCTCCAAAATCGACAGGGGTATAGTCATGAAAAATTGCGAAAAAATGGTTTTTATTTTTTTCTAAATAAACTATAACTCTGACAACTTTTTCTCTTAAATAAAAGTTTTCGGGAATATTACGAGGAATTCGACTGTTAAAACGAATTGATTATAGCTATCACAGAATCGGAGAAAATTGTAAAAAACTAATAATCATAAATATCGAATTATCAAGAGCCCTATGGAAAAATTTTAACTTTTTATTTTTCTATCTTGTACTACTTCAGGATACCTTTCAAAAAGGTTATTATCGATTTGACTCTAAAATGAACAGAAAACCTATTTATTTGCATTTATCGATTTTCAAACAAAATCCGGCCCAAAATGAAAATTTTTCAGAACATGCTCCAAATTCAAAATTTCTTTTTTCCGGCTAAAGACCATTCAAAAAGTAATGAAAAAGCTTAATGACAAAATTTTTCAAAATCTATAATAATGCTACAATATTATGAAAGAAGATAAATTCCCTTTAAAGCCTATGTATTCGAAGCGACGATTTTTTAATTTTTTTTTAAAGGCAAATTTAAGAAATAATTTAATTAATTAAGATAAAAGGAATAGGGTAATACAAAATACTATCTATAAATATATACATATCATCTAATAGCAAATTTCAATCGAATAGGAAATGTTGATAGTCACGTGACCCTAGAACTTAATATTTTAAAATTTTTTAAAAAATCAACAATTGCATCCTAAATAAACCCCAAATTCCAAATTTGAACCCAATCAAATCAATAGCAAAAAGTTATGGAAGTCACGTGACTTAAAAAATTCAACATGTCAAATTTCTGTCAAAATTTATTACTTGCATCCTATATAAAGCCCAAATACAAAATTTCAACCCAATCGGAACAATAGCAAAAGAATTATGAAAGTCACGTGACTTTAAAATATAATTTGTCAATTATCTGTTAAAATTTATTAATTGTGTCCTAAATAAAGCATAAATACCAAATTTGAACCCAATCGGACTCATAGCAAAAAAGTTACAATAGTCACGTGACCCGGAAGTCAAATGTCAAATATCTGTCAAAAATTAATAATTGCATCCTAAATAAAGCCCAAATACCAAATTTGAACCCAATCAGACCAATAGCAAAAAAGTTACAATAGTCACGTGACCTGGAAGTCAAATGTCAAATATCTGTGAAAAATTCATAATTGCATCCTAAATAAACCCCAAATACCAAATTTCAATCAAATCGGACAAATAGGAAGAAAGTTAAGGTAGTCACGTGACCCTAAAACATAGTCATGTCAAATATCTGTAAAAATTTATTAATCTTATCCGAAATAGGTACTAGGTACCAAATTTCAACCAAATCGCACCAATACCAAAAAAGTTATGATACTCGACTAACCTTAAAAATCAATAATTTCAAAAAAATTTTATTTATATCCCAAAAGCAATGTCTAAGAATTGTTAACATCTATTAATAACAAACTAAATAGTAAAAACTCACCTAATATCGACATTTTTATTTTAAATTAAATAGATCATTACGACTGACCCGTGTATATATTCGAATAATTTTAATAAAATAATCGGGCAAATTTCATTTCGTCTCACCCCGGTATAAAACCACTGACATTTCAAAAAAACGGCATTTTTCGAAGACGTCAAAATGTTTGCCGAATTTTCCTGGCCGCAATACACAATTTCCCCAATTGATATGCACAGATTCGGAAAGCCCATTCATTTTCTGATTCGGTGCTTCCTTTCCCTGATCGTTTCCGGTTCATTTTCATTCATAATTTTACAAAAAACCCGACCAAGTCCCGGCCACCTGTCACGAGCAAAAAATTTGTATCCACCATGCGTCAAAGTATTGTTCCCACCAGCCATTTCATCAGAGTTTAGGTTGACACCTCCAATTACCTGCAAAAACGCAAAAAAATGGACTTTTTTCATAAAATCGCATTTTTCGGGTACTTGTACTATCGCTGGAACCTTGAAATTTTAGTATGTATTGTAAAACAAAATTTCGGATCCGTTAGATGTTGTTTGATCTTTTCACCATGTACAGGGACGTGACAAATGAATTAAACGCGAAAATTCGAATTGCTCAGAACCTATTAAAGTTGGAAGATTGTAATTTTACACAAATACTGGGGTTATTAAAGTATTTAATGCCTGAGAATATAAATGGTCCAGGTGCAACCACTAAAAAGTTATTAAATAAAATGTGATTTTCGGGTCGGACCTTCATGGGTAAAGTTCATTATTGCTCGCCCTGTATGGTTCCTAAAAATTTCGGTTATATGGCATATAAAAGGTAAAAGATAAAGTTATTTTTTGAAAAAAAAAATTTTCCCAAAATAAGTATCGTTTGGCGGAAAATCCCAAAAAACTGAAAATGCCAGAACTCGTAAAATAAATTTTTTACAAAAAAAAGCTCCAAGTATGTTAAATCTCTTATAAAATGAAGTTTTTTCGCCGAAACACTTTTTTTATAAAAATTTTTTTTTAGCCTCTGGAGAAGTTTGAATTTTTTTTTTAGTCACTTTTGTTCGCTTATAACAACTCACCCTGTATACCGATCGGGCTCAAAAAGTATACAGACACGTAAGCCCCAAGAACCCATATATCCTGAAAATTTCAACTCGATTGAACGCTTTAAAATTGAGATCTCGTGAGCAACTCGATTTTTACCAATTTTTTTACGAATTTTTGACTTTGAGACAGTACCGCTCCGTTTGGTGGTACCGGAAAAAAAATTCGTTTACGGATCCATCATTCCCAATGTATTGAGAGACTCTATGCCAAATTTCATCGTTTCGCTAGCCATACAGCCAAAGATATGAATTTTTATTTCCAAAAAAACACGATTTTTCGGGCCCGAGGTGGCGTGCATAATATAGTCGCAGACGCTCCTATATAACAAGTATAGTCGCTTCGCTCCTATACTTTTGGTCCGTGGGGACCAGTTTGGAACCTTTAGTTCTTGTCAGTGATGGGCCTTAGAGGATTTCTTAAAAAAAATCGCAAATTATCAGGTGTACTTAGGTGAGGATAACGTTTATCTGCCAAGGAAAGAGAAGACCAGTTGTTGGGGTATCATGCTTCAAAGAACCATAATTTGTTATATAGTCGCGTTGTATGTCAATATACTGTCTTATATTTCAAATATCTCTCAAAGTATATTAATTGTATCCTAAATAAAGCCTGAATACCAAATCCGAACAGAATCGGACCAATAGCAAAAAAGTTACGGTAGTCACGTGACCTAGGCTGAAACTCAAATGTCAGTTAAGTATCTGTCATAATTTATTAGTTGTATCCTTAATAAACCATAAATACCAAATCCAGAGAGAAGTTCCCATAAGGGTCTATTTATTGAAATAGAACAAACGGGATTTTACGTCGATTTGTTTTAATTTTTCTTTTTATTTTAAAATGTAATAGTAATAAAATATCAAAAGAATTGACAGGAGGAGAATAAGAAATAAAAGAAACCATCAACGAATTGAATCGAAGCTATAGAAGCCGAGATATTAGTGAAAATGTGGGAAAAAACAAAAGAAAACTGGTTTTTTCCCACGGTATCATTTTTTTTCTTAAAATAATTTATGACAAATTTTAGTTTTAGCCCTAAACTGGTAATTTTCACTAAAAAAACCCAAGAAAAAAAAAATTTTTTTTTGGTCGAAAATCGAAAGGGGTATACCCACGAAAAATTTCAAAAAAATGGTTTTTATTTTTTTATTAATAAACTATAAATCTGACAACTTTTTGTATTAAATAAGAGTTCTTCGCTATATTAAGGGGTATTCGCCTGTTAAAACGAATCGGTTCTAGCTATTATACAATCGGAGAAAATTGGAAAAAACTATTAAACATAAATATCGAATTATCAAGAGCCCTATGGAAAAATTTCAATTTTTTATTTTTCTAACCTGTACTACTTCAGAGTATCTTTAAAAAAGATTATTACCAATTTGAGTCTAAAATGAACGGAAAACCTATTTCTCTGCATTTTTCGATTTTCGAACAAAATCCGGGGTCAAAATGACCATTTTTTCCAAAATATGCTCCGAATTCAAAATTTCTTTTTTCTGGTTAAAGACTATTCAAAAACTAATAAAAAAGCTTTATGACAAAATCTTCCACGATTTATACGAGTGCCATAATATAAAGGGAAAAATTAGATTCCATAAGAGCCTATGTATAGGTATAAGACAACCGGGATTTTACGTCGATTTTTCTAATTTTTCAGTTTTATTTCGAAAGACAATTGTAATAAAATATAAAAAGAATTAATAGGAGGAGAATAAGGAATAATAAAAACCATCAACGAATTGAATCGAAGCTATAGAAGTCGAGATATTAGTAAAAATGTGAAAAAAAATAAAAAAAACTCGTTTTTTTCCATGGTACCATTTTTTTTATTAAAATGATAATTGACAAATTAAAATGCAAGCTCTAAGTTGGCAATTTCCAGTAAAAAAAAACCCAAGAAAAAAAAATTTTTTTTTTGCTCCAAAATTGAAAGGGGTATAGCCATGAAAAATTTCGAAAAAGTGGTTTTTTTTTTTTCTAAATAAACTATAACTCTTACAACTTTTTGTCTTAAACAAAAGTTCTCAGGAATATTACGAGGTATTCGCCTGTCAAAATGAAACTCTCACGAGATGTGTTTATACAATCGGAGAAAATTGTAAAAAACTATTAAACATAAATATCGAAATATCAAGAGCCCTATGGAAAAATTTCAATTTTTTATTTTTCTATCTTGTACTACTCCAGGATACCTTTTAAAAAGGTTATTATCGATTTGACTCTAAAATGAACAGAAAACCTATTTATTTGCATTTATCGATTTTCAAACAAAATCCGGCCCAAAATGAAAATTTTTCAAAACATGCTCCAAATTCAAAATTTCTTTTTCTGGCTAAAGACCATCCAAAAAGTAATGAAAAAGCTTTATGACAAAAATTTTTCAAAATCTATAATAATGCTACAATATTACGAAAGAAGATAAGTCCCTTTAAAGCCTATGTATTCGAACCGATGACTTTTTAATTTTTTTTTTAAAGGCAAATTTAAGAAATAATTAACTAATTAAGATAAAAGGATAGGGTAATACAAAATATTATCTATAAATATATACATATCATCTAATAGCAGATTTCAATCAAATAGAAATTTTGATAGTCACGTGACCTAGAACTCAACATTTTAAAATTTTGTAAAAAATCAACAATTGCATCCTAAATAAACCCCAAATTCCAAATTTGAACCCAATCGGATCAATAGCAAAAAAGTTATGGAAGTCACGTGACTTTAAAATTCAATATGTCAAATTCTGGCAAAATTTATTACTTGCATCCTAAATAAAGCCTAATACTAAATTTCAACCCAATCGGATCAATAGCAAAAGAATTATGAAAGTCACGTGACTTTAAAATATAATTTGTCAATTATCCGTCAAAATTTATTAATTGTGTCCTAAATAAAGCATAAATACCCAAATTTGAACCCAATCGGACTCATAGCAAAAAAGTTACAATAGTCACGTGACCCGGAAGTCAAATGTCAAATATCTGTCAAAAATTAATAATTGCAATCCTAAATAAAGCCCAAATACCAAATTTGAACCCAATCGGACTTATAGCAAAAAAGTTACAATAGTCACGTGACCCGGAAGTCAAATGTCAAATATCTGTCAAAAATTAATAATTGCATCCTAAATAAAGCCCAAATACCAAATTTGAACCCAATCGGACTCATAGCAAAAAGTACTAATAGTCACGTGACCTTAAAACATAGTCATGTCAAATATCTGTTTAAAATTATTAATCTTATCCAAAATAGGTACTAGGTACCAAATTTCAACCAAATCGCACCAATACCAAAAAAGTTATGATACTCGACTAACCTTAAAAATCAATATTTCAAAAAATTTTTATTTATATCCCAAAAGCAATGTTTAAGAATTGTTAACATATATTAATAATAACTAAATAGTAAAAACTCACCAATATCTAAATTATTATTTTAAATTAAATAGATCATTACGACTGACCCGTGTATATATTCGAATAATTTTAATAAAATAATCGGGCAAATTTCATTTCGTCTCACCCCGGTATAAAGACACTGACATTTCAAAAAAACGGCATTTTTCGAAGACGTCAAAATGTTTGCCGAATTTTCCTGGCCGCAATACACAATTTCCCCAATTGATATGCACAGATTCGGAAAGCCCATTCATTTTCTGATTCGGTGCTTCCTTTCCTGATCGTTTCCGGTTCATTTTCATTCATAATTTTACAAAAAACCCAACCAAGTCCCGGCCACCTGTCACGAGCAAAAAATTTGTATCCACCATGCGTCAAAGTATTGTTCCCACCAGCCATTTCATCAGAGTTTAGGTTGACACCTCCAATTACCTGCAAAAACGCAAAAAAATGGACTTTTTTCATAAAATCGCATTTTTCGGGTACTTGTACTATCGCTGGAACCTTGAAATTTTAGTATACTCTCACGAGATGTGAAACAAAATTTCGGATCCGTTAGATGTTGTTTAATCTTTTCACCATGTACAGGGACGTGACAAATGAATTAAACGCGAAAATTCAAATTGCTCAGAACCTATTAAAGTTGGAAGATTGTAATTTTACACAAATAATGGGGTTATTAAAGTATTTAATCCCTGAGAATATAAATGGTCCAGGTGCTACCACTGAAAAGTTATTAAATAAAAAGTGATTTTTAGGTCGGACCTTCATGGGTAAAGTTCATTATTGCTCGCCCTGTATGGTTCCCAAAAATTTCGGTTATATAGCATATAAAAGGTAAAAGATGAAGTTATTTTTTGAAAAAAAAAATTTTCCCAAAATAAGTATCGTTTGGCGGGAAATCCCAAAAAACTGAAAATGCCAGAACTCGTAAAATAAATTTTTTACAAAAAAAAGCTCCAAGTATGTTAAATCTCTTATAAAATGAAGTCTTTTCGCCGAAACACTTTTTTTATAAAAATTTTTTTTTAGCCTCTGGAGAAGTTTGAATTTTTTTTTTAGTCACTTTTGTTCGCTTATAACAACTCACCCTGTATACCGATCGGGCCCAAAAAGTATACAGACATGAATTACTATAAAGTCTTTTATGCCTAAAAATTTCAATTTTTTTGACAGCGTTAAAATTGAGATCTCGTGCAAAAATGAATTTTGACCGGTTTTTTTTACGAATTTTTGACTTTGAGACAGTACCGCTCCGTTTGGTGGTACCGGAAAAAAAAATTGTTTACGGATTTATCATTCTCAATGTATTGAGAGACCCTATGCCAAATTTCATCGTTTCGCTATCCATACAGCCAAAGATATGAATTTTTATTTCCAAAAAAACACGATTTTTCGGACCCGAGGTCGCGTGCATAATATAGTCGCAGACGCTCCTATATAACAAGTATAGTCGCTTCGCTCCTATACTTTTGGTCCGTGGGGACCAGTTTGGAACCTTTAGGTCTTGTCTGTGAAAAGCCATAAGGGAATTTAAAAAAACAATCAAAAATTATCAGGTGTACTTAGGTGAGTCAGGGAGGCTAACGTCTACCTGCCAAGGAAAGAGAGGACCAGTTGTTGGGGTATCATGCTTCAAAGAACCATAATTTGTTATATAGTCGCGTTGTGTGTCAATATACTGTCTTATATTTCAAATATCTGTGAAAGTATATTAATTGTATTCTAAATAAACCCCAAATACCAAATTCAGCAGAATCGGACCATTAGCAAAAAAGTTACGGTACTTGCACTTACGGTCACCTGACCTAGGCTGAAACTCAAATGTCAGTTATCTGTCATAATTTATTAGTTGTATCCTAAATAAACCATAAATACCAAATTCAGAGAGAAGTTCCCATAAGGGTCTATTTATTGAAATAGAACAAACGGGATTTTACGTCGATTTGTTTTAATTTTTCTTTTTATTTTAAAATGTAATAGTAATAAAATATCAAAAGAATTGACAGGAGGAGAATAAGAAATAAAAGAAACCATCAACGAATTGAATCGAAGCTATAGAAGCCGAGATATTAGTGAAAATGTGGGAAAAAACAAAAGAAAACTGGTTTTTTCCCACGGTATCATTTTTTTTCTTAAAATAAATTATGACAAATTTTAGTTTTAGCCCTAAACTGGTAATTTTCACTAAAAAAACCCAAGAAAAAAAAAATTTTTTTTTGGTCGAAAATCGAAAGGGGTATAGCCACGAAAAATTTCAAAAAAATGGTTTTTATTTTTTTATTAATAAACTATAAATCTGACAACTTTTTGTATTAAATAAGAGTTCTTCGCTATATTAAGGGGTATTCGCCTGTTAAAACAAATCGGTTCTAGCTATTATACAATCGGAGAAAATTGGAAAAAACTATTAAACATAAATATCTAATTATCAAGAGCCCTATGGAAAAATTTCAATTTTTTATTTTTCTAACCTGTACTTCTTCAGAGTATCTTTAAAAAAGATTATTTCCAATTTGACTCTAAAATGAACGGAAAACCTATTTCTTTGCATTTTTCGATTTTCGAACAAAATCCGGGGTCAAAATGACCATTTTTCCAAAATATGCTCCGAATTCAAAATTTCTTTTTTCTGGTTAAAGATCATTCAAAAACTAATAAAAAAGCTTTATGACAAAATTTTCCACGATTTATACGAGTGTCATAATATAAAGGGAAAAATTAGGTTCCATAAGAGCCTATGTATAGGGATAAGACAACCGGGCTTTTACGTCGATTTTTTTAATTTTTCAGTTTTATTTCGGAAGGCAATTGTAATAAAATATAAAATGAATTAACAGGAGGAGAATAAGGAATAATAAAAACCATCAACGAATTGAATCGAAGCTATAGAAGTCGAGATATTAGTAAAACTGTGAAAAAAAAAATAAAAGAAAACTCGTTTTTTTCCACGGTAGCATTTTTTTTCTTAAAATGATAACTGACAAATTATAATGTAAGCCCTAAGTTGGCAATATCCATTAAAAAAAACCCAAGAAAAAAAAATTTTTTTTTTGCTCCAAAGTCGAAAGGGGTATAGCCATGAAAAATTGTGATTAAATGGTTTTTATTTTTTTCTAACTAAACTATAACTCTGACAACTTTTTGTCTTAAACAAAAGTTCTAGGGAATATTACGAGGTATTCGAATGTTAAAACTAATTGATTATAGCTATCACAGATTCGGAGAAAATTGTAAAAAACTATAAATTATAAATATCGAATTATCAAGAGCCCTATGGAAAGATTTCATTTTTTTATTTTTCTATCTTGTATTACTTCAGGATACCTTTCAAAAAGGTTATTATCGATTTGACTCTAAAATGAACAGAAAACCTATTTATTTGCATTTATCGATTTTCAAACAAAATCCGGCCCAAAATGAAAATTTTTCAAAACATGCTCCAAATTCAAAATTTCTTTTTTTTGGCTAAAGACCATTCAAAAAGTAATGAAAAAGCTTAATGACAAAAATTTTCAAAATCTATAATAATGCTACAATATTATGAAAGAAGATAAGTTCCCTTTAAAGCCTATGTATTCGAACCGATGATTTTTTTATTTTTTTTTGAAAGGCAAATTTAAGAAATAATTTAACTAATTAAGATAAAAGGAATAGGGTAATACAAAATATTATCTACAAATATATACATATCATCTAATAGCAGATTTTAATCAAATAGGAAATTTTGATAGTCACGTGACCCTAGAACTTAATATTTTAAAATTTTGTAAGAAATCAATAATTGCATCATAAATAAACCCCAAATTCCAAATTTGAACCCAATCGGATCAATAGCAAAAAAGTTATAGAAGTCACGTGACTTAAAAAATTCAACATGTCAAATTTCTGTCAAAATTTATTACTTGCATCCTATATAAAGCCTAAATACTAAATTTCAACCCAATCGGAACAATAGCAAATAAGTTATGGAAGTCACGTGACTTTAACATTCAATATGTCAATTATCTGTTAAAATTTATTAATTGTATCCTAAATAAAGCATAAATACTAAATTTGAACCCAATCGGACTCATAGAAAAAAAGTTACAATAGTCACGTGACCCGGAAGTCAAATGTCAAATATCTGTCAAAAATTAATAATTGCATCCTAAATAAAGCCCAAATACCAAATTTGAACCCAATCGGACTCATAGCAAAAAAGTACCAATAGTCACGTGACCTGGAAGTCAAATGTCAAATATCGGTCAAAAATTAATAATTGCATCCTAAATAAACCCCAAATACCAAATTTCAATCAAATCGGACAAATAGGAAGAAAGTTAAGGTAGTCACGTGACCTTAAAACATAGTCATGTCAAATATCTGTAAAAATTTATTAATCTTATCCGAAACAGGTACTAGGTACCAAATTTCAACCAAATCGCACCAATAGCAAAAAAGTTATGATACTCGACTAACCTTAAAAATCAATAATTTCAAAAAATTTTTATTTATATCCCAAAAGCAATGTTTAAGAATTGTTAACATTTATTAATAATAAATTAAATAGTAAAAACTCACCAAATATCTAAATTCTTATTTTAAATTAAATAGATCATTACGACTGACCCGTGTATACATTCGAATAATTTTAATAAAATAATAGGGCAAATTTCATTTCGTCTCACCCCGGTATAAAACCACTGACATTTCAAAAAAACGGCATTTTTCGAAGACGTCAAAATGTTTGCCGAATTTTCCTGGCCGCAATACACAATTTCCCCAAATGATATGCACAGATTCGGAAAGCCCATTCATTTTCTGATTCGGTGCTTCCTTTCCCTGATCGTTTCCGGTTCATTTTCATTCATAATTTTACAAAAAACCCAACCAAGTCCCGGCCACCTGTCACGAGCAAAAAATTTGTATCCACCATGCGTCAAAGTATTGTTCCCACCAGCCATTTCATCAGAGTTTAGGTTGACACCTCCAATTACCTGCAAAAACGCAAAAAAATGGACTTTTTTCATAAAATCGCATTTTTCGGGTACTTGTACTATCGCTGGAACCCTGAAATTTTAGTATGTGTTGTAAAACAAAATTTCGGATCTTTTAGATGATGTCTGATCTTTTCACCATGTACAGGGACGTGACAAATGAATTAAACGCGAAAATTCGAATTGCTCAGAACCTATTAAAGTTGGAAGATTGTAATTTTACACAAATAATGGGGTTATTAAAGTATTTAATCCCTGAGAATATAAATGGTCCAGGTGCCACCACTAAAAAGTTATTAAATAAAATGTGATTTTCGGGTCGGACCTTCATGGGTAAAGTTCATTATTGCTCGCCCTGTATGGTTCCCAAAAATTTCGGTTATATGGCATATGAAAGGTAAAGGATGAAGTTATTTTTTGAAAAAAAAAATTTTCCCAAAATAAGTATCGTTTGGCGGAAAATCCCAAAAAACTGAAAATGCCAGAACTCGTAAAATAAATTTTTTACAAAAAAAAGCTCCAAATATGTCAAATCTCTTATAAAACGAAGTCTTTTCGCCGAAACACTTTTTTTATAAAAATTTTTTTTTAGCCTCTGGAGAAGTTTCAATTTTTTTTTTAGTCACTTTTGTTCGCTTATAGTAGCTCACCCTGTATACGGATCTGGCCCAAAAAGTATACAGCTCTTAAGCTCCCACCGACCCTTATGTCCTAAAAATTTCAAGTCGTTTAAAAGCTTTTTATTTGAGTTCTCGCACCCGAAAGGAATTTGACCCATTTTTTTACGAATTTTTGACTTTGAGACAGTACCGCTCCGTTTGATGGTACCCGAAAAAAAATTCGTTTACGGATCCATCATTCCCAATGTATTGAGAGACCCTATGCCAAATTTCATCGTTTCGCTAGCCATACAGCCAAAGATATGAATTTTTATTTCCAAAAAAACACGATTTTTCGGGCCCGGGCTCGCGTGCATAATATAGTCGCAGACGCTCCTATATAACAAGTATAGTCGCTTCGCTCCTATACTTTTGGTCCGTGGGGACCAGTTTGGAACCTTTAGGTCTTGTTTGTGAAAAGCCATAAGGGAATTAAAAAAAAAAATCAAAAATTATCAGGTGTACTTAGGTGAGTCGGGGAGGCTAACGTTTACCTGCCAAGGTAAGAGAGGACCAGTTGTTGGGGTATCATGCTTCAAAGAACCATAATTTGTTATATAGTCGCGTTGTGTGTCAATATACTGTCTTATATTTCAAATATCTCTCAAAGTATATTAATTGTATCCTAAATATAGCCTGAATACCAAATTCGAACAGAATCGGACCAATAGCAAAAAAGTTACGGTAGTCACGTGACCTAGGCTGAACCTTAAATGTCAGTTATCTGTCATAATTTATTAGTTGTATCCTAAATAAACCATAAATACCAAATTCAGAGAGAAGTTCCCATAAAGGTCTATTTCTTGAAATAGAACAAACAGGGATTTTACGTCGATTTGTTTTAATTTTTCTTTTTATTTTGAAAAGTAATAGTAATAAAATATCAAAAGAATTGACAGGAGGAGAATAAGAAATAAAAGAAACCATCAACAAATTGAATCGAAGCTATAGAAGCCGAGATATTAGAAAAAATGTGGGAAAAACAAAAGAAAACTGGTTTTTTCCCACGGTATCATTTTTTTTTCTTAAAATAATTATTGACAAATTATAATGTAAGCCCTAAGTTGGCAATTTCAAGTAAAAAAAACCCAAGAAAAAAAAAATTTTTTTTTGGTCGAAAATCGAAAGGGGTATAGCCATGAAAAATTGCGAAAAAATGGTTTTTATTTTTTTAAAAATAAAATATAACTCTGACAACTTTTTGTCTTAAACAAAAGTTTTCGGGAATATTACGAGGTATCCGTGCGTTAAAACGAATCGGTTCTAGCTATTATACAATCGGAGAAAATTGGAAAAAACTATTAAACATAAATATCGAATTATCAAGAGCCCTATGGAAAAATTTCAATTTTTTATTTTTCTAACCTGTACTACTTCAGAGTATCTTTAAAAAAGATTATTACCAATTTGACTCTAAAATGAACGGAAACCTATTTCTTTGCATTTTTCGATTTTCGAACAAAATCCGGGGTCAAAATGACCATTTTTCCAAAATATGCTCCAAATTCAAAATTTCTTTTTTCTGGTTAAAGACCATTCAAAAACTAATAAAAAAGCTTTATGACAAAATTTTCCACGATTTATACGAGTGCCATAATATAAAGGGAAAAATTAGGTTCCATAAGAGCCTATGTACAGGGATAAGACAACCGGGCTTTTACGTCGATTTTTTAAATTTTTCAGTTTTATTTCAAAAGGCAATTGTAATAAAATATAAAAAGAATTAACTGGAGGAGAATAAGGAATAATAGAAACTATCAACGAATTGAATCGAAGCTATACAAGTCGAGATATTAGTAAAAATGTGAAAAAAAATAAAAGAAAACTCGTTTTTTCCCACGGTACCATTTTTTTTCTTAAAATTATAATCGACAAATTATAATGTAAGCCCTAAGTTGGCAATTTCCAGTAAAAAAAACCCAAGAAAAAAAAAATTTTTTTGCTCCAAAATCGAAAGGGGTATAGCCATGAAAAATTGTGAAAAAATGGTTTTTATTTTTTTCTAAATAAACTATAACTCTGACAACTTTTTGTCTTAAACAAAAGTTTTCGGGAATATTACGAGGTATCCGAATGTTAAAACGAATTGATTATAGCTATCACAGAATCGGAGAAAATTGTAAAAAACTATTAAACATAAATATCGAAATATCAAGAGCCCTATGGAAAAATTTCAATTTTTTATTTTTCTATCTTGTACTACTCCAGGATACCTTTTAAAAAGGTTATTATCGATTTGAATCTAAAATGAACAGAAAACCTATTTCTTTGCATTTTTCGATTTTGAAGCAAAATCCGGGCTCAAAATGAGCATTTTTTTAAAATATGCTTCGATTTCAAAATTTCTTTTTTCTGGCTAAAGACCATTCAAAAAGTAATGAAAAAGCTTTATGACAAAATTTTTCAAAATCTATAATAATGCTACAATATTATGAAAGAAGATAAGTTCCCTTTAAAGCCTATGTATTCGAACCGATGATTTTTTAATGTTTTTTAAAAAGGCAAATTTAAGAAATAATTTAACTAATTAAGATAAAAGGAATAGGGTAATACAAAATATTATCTATAAATATATAAATATCATCTAATAGTAAATTTCAATCGAATAGGAAATTTTGATAGTCACGTGACCCTAAAACTTATTATTTTAAAATTTTGTAAAAAATCAACAATTGCATCCTAAATAAACCCCAAATTCCAAATTTGAACACAATCGGATCAATAGCAAAAAAGTTATGAAAGTCACGTGACTTTAAAATTCAATCTGTCAAATTTCTGTCAAAATTTATTACTTGCATCCTAAATAAAGCCCAAATACAAAATTTCAACCCAATCGGATCAATAGCAAAAGAATTATGAAAGTCACGTGACTTTAAAATATAATTTGTCAATTATCTGTTAAAATTTATTAATTGTATCCTAAATAAAGCATAAATGTCAAATTTGAACCCAATCGGACTCATAACAAAAAAGTTACAATAGTCACGTGACCCGGAAGTCAAATGTCAAATATCTGTCAAAAATTAATAATTGCATTCTAAATAAAGCCTAAATACTAAATTTTAACCCAATCGGAACAATAGCAAATAAGTTATGGAAGTCACGTGACTTTAACATTCAATATGTCAATTATCTGTTAAAATTTATTAATTGTGTCCTAAATAAAGCCCAAATACCAAATTTGAACCCAATCAGACCAATAGCAAAAAAGCTACAATAGTCACGTGACCTGGAAGTCAAATGTCAAATGTCTGTGAAAAATTCATAATTGCATCCTAAATAAACCCCAAATACCAAATTTCAATTAAATCGGACTCATAGCAAAAAAGTACCAATAGTCACGTGACCTTAAAACATAGTCATGTCAAATATCTGTAAAAATTTATTAATCTTATCGGAAATAGGTACTAGGTACCAAATTTTAACCAAATCGCACCAATATCAAAAAAGTTATGATACTCGACTAACCTTAAAAATCAATAATTTCAAAAAATTTTTATTTATAACCCAAAAGCAATCTTTAAGAATTATTAACATATATTAATAATAAACTAAATAGTAAAAACTCACCTAATATCTAAATTTTTATTTTAAATTAAATAGATCATTACGACTGACCCGTGTATATATTCGAATAATTTTAATAAAATAATCGGGCAAATTTCATTTCGTCTCACCCCGGTATAAAGACACTGACATTTCAAAAAAACGGCATTTTTCGAAGACGTCAAAATGTTTGCCGAATTTTCCTGGCCGCAATACACAATTTCCCCAATTGATATGCACAGATTCGGAAAGCCCATTCATTTTCTGATTCGGTGCTTCCTTTCCCTGATCGTTTCCGGTTCATTTTCATTCATAATTTTACAAAAAACCCAACCAAGTCCCGGCCACCTGTCACGAGCAAAAAATTTGTATCCACCATGCGTCAAAGTATTGTTCCCACCAGCCATTTCATCAGAGTTTAGGTTGACACCTCCAATTACCTGCAAAAACGCAAAAAAATGGACTTTTTTCATAAAATCGCATTTTTCGGGTACTTGTACTATCGCTGGAATCCTGAAATTTTAGTATGTATTGTAAAACAAAATTTCGGATCCGTTAGATGTTGTTTGATCTTTTCACCATGTACAGGGACGTGACAAATGAATTAAACGCGAAAATTCAAATTGCTCAGAACCTATTAAAGTTGGAAGATTGTAATTTTACACAAATAATGGGGTTATTAAAGTATTTAATCCCTGAGAATATAAATGGTCCAGGTGCTACCACTGAAAAGTTATTAAATAAAAAGTGATTTTCAGGTCGGACCTTCATGGGTAAAGTTCATTATTGCTCACCCTGTATAGTTCCCAAAAATTTCGGTTATATGGCATATAAAAGGTAAAAGATAAAGTTATTTTTTGAAAAAAAAAATTTTCCCAAAATAAGTATCGTTTGGCGGAAAATTCCAAAAAACTGAAAATGCCAGAACTCGTAAAATAAATTTTTTACAAAAAAAAGCTCCAAGTATGTTAAATCTCTTATAAAACGAAGTCTTTTCGCCGAAACACTTTTTTTATAAAAATTTTTTTTTAGCCTCTGGAGAAGTTTCAATTTTTTTTTTAGTCACTTTTGTTCGCTTATAACAACTCACCCTGTATACCGATCTGGCCCAAAAAGTATACAGTTCTTAAGGCCCCACCGACCCTTATGTCCTAAAAATTTTAAGTCTTTTAAAGGCTTTTTATTTGAGTTCTCGCGTCTGAAAGGAATTTGACCCATTTTTTTACGAATTTTTGACTTTGAGACAGTACCGCTCCGTTTGGTGGTACCGGAAAAAAAAATCGTTTACGGATCCATCATTCTCAATGTATTGAGAGGCCCTATGCCAAATTTCATCGTTTCGCTAACCATACAGCCAAAGATATGAATTTTTATTTCCAAAAAAACACGATTTTTCGGGCCCGGGCTCGCGTGCATAATATAGTCGCAGACGCTCCTATATAACAAGTATAGTCGCTTCGCTCCTATACTTTTGGTCCGTGGGGACCAGTTTGAAACCTTTAGGTCTTGTCTGTGAAAAGCCATAAGGTAATAAAAAAAAAATCAAAAACTATCAGGTGTACTTAGGTGAGTCGGGGAGGCTAACGTTTACCTGCCAAGGAAAGAGAGGACCAGTTGTTGGGGTATCATGCTTCAAAGAACCATAATTTGTTATATAGTCGCGTTGTGTGTCAATATACTGTCTTATATTTCAAATATCTGTGAAAGTATATTAATTGTATTCTAAATAAAGTCTGAATACCAAATTCGAACAGAATCGGACCAATAGCAAAAAAGTTACGGTAGTCACGTGACCTAGGCTGAAACTTAAATGTCAGTTATCTGTCATAATTTATTAGTTGTATCCTAAATAAACCATAAATACCAAATTCAGAGAGAAGTTCCCATAAGGGTCTATTTCTTGAAATAGAACAAACAGGGATTTTACGTCGATTTGTTTTAATTTTTCTTTTTATTTTGAAATGTAATAGTAATAAAATATCAAAAGAATTGAGAGGAGGAGAATAAGAAATAAAAGAAACCATCAATGAATTGAATCGAAGCTATAGAAGCCGAGAGATTAGTAAAAATGTGGGAAAAAACAAAAGAAAACTGGTTTTTTCCCACGGTATCATTTTTTTTTCTTAAAATAATTATTGACAAATTATAATGTAAGCCCTAAGTTGGCAATTTCACGTAAAAAAAACCCAAGAAAAAAAAAATTTTTTTTTGGTCGAAAATCGAAAGGGGTATAACCATGAAAAATTGCGAAAAAATGGTTTTTATTTTTTTTTAAATAAAATATAACTCTGACAACTTTTTGTCTTAAACAAAAGTTTTCGGGAATATTACGAGGTATCCGTGCGTTAAAACGAATCGGTTCTAGCTATTATACAGTCGGAGAAAATTGAAAAAAAACTATTAAACATAAATATCGAATTATCAAGAGCCCTATGGAAAAATTTCAGTTTTTTATTTTTCTATCCTGTACTACTTCAGAGTATCTTTAAAAAAGATTATTACCAATTTGACTCTAAAATGAACGGAAAACCTA
Source organism: Anthonomus grandis grandis (assembly GCF_022605725.1). Lineage (NCBI taxonomy): Eukaryota > Metazoa > Arthropoda > Insecta > Coleoptera > Curculionidae > Anthonomus > Anthonomus grandis. Next base: position 22,863,525 of record NC_065555.1, read on the forward strand.
TTTCTTTGCATTTTTCGATTTTCGAACAAAATCCGGGGTCAAAATGACCATTTTTCCAAAATATGCTCCGAATTCAAAATTTCTTTTTTCTGGTTAAAGACCATTTAAAAACTAATAAAAAAGCTTTATGACAAAATTTTCCACGATTTATACGAGTGCCATAATATAAAGGGAAAAATTAGGTTCCATAAGAGCCTATGTACAGGGATAAGACAACCGGGCTTTTACGTCGATTTTTTTAATTTTTCAGTTTTATTTCGAAAGGCAGTTGTAATAAAATATAAAAAGAATTAACAGGAGGAGAATAAGGAATAATAAAAACCATCAACAAATTGAATCGAAGCTCTAGAAGTCGAGATATTAGTAAAACTGTGAAAAAAAAATAAAAGAAAACTCGTTTTTTTCCACGGTAGCATTTTTTTTCTTAAAATGATAACTGACAAATTATAATGTAAGCCCTAAGTTGGCAATATCCATTAAAAAAAACCCAAGAAAAAAAATTTTTTTTTTGCTCCAAAATCGAAAGGGGTATAGCCATGAAAAATTGTGATTAAATGGTTTTTATTTTTTTCTAACTAAACTATAACTCTGACAACTTTTTGTCTTAAACAAAAGTTCTAGGGAATATTACGAGGTATTCGAATGTTAAAACTAATTGATTACAGCTATCACAGATTCGGAGAAAATTGTAAAAAACTATAAATCATAAATATCGAATTATCAAGAGCCCTATGGAAAGATTTCATTTTTTTATTTTTCTATCTTGTACTACTTTAGGATACCTTTCAAAAAGATTATTATCGATTTGACTCTAAAATGAACAGAAAACCTATTTCTTTGCATTTTTCGATTTTCGAACAAAATCCGGCCCAAAATGAAAATTTTTTCAAAACATGCTCCAAATTCAAAATTTCTTTTTTCTGGCTAAAGACCATTCAAAAAGTAATGAAAAAGCTTAATGACAAAAATTTTCAAAATCTATAATAATGCTACAATATTATGAAAGAAGATAAGTTCCCTTTAAAGCCTATGTATTCGAACCGATGATTTTTTTATTTTTTTTTGAAAGGCAAATTTAAGAAATAATTTAACTAATTAAGATAAAAGGAATAGGGTAATACGAAATATTATCTATAAATATATACATATCATCTAATAGCAGATTTTAATCAAATAGGAAATTTTGATAGTCACGTGACCCTAGAACTTAATATTTTAAAATTTTGTAAAAAATCAACAATTGCATCCTAAATAAACCCCAAATTCCAAATTTGAACCCAATCGGATCAATAGCAAAAAAGTTATGGAAGTCACGTGACTTAAAAAATTCAACATGTCAAATTTCTGTCAAAATTTATTACTTGCATCCTAAATAAAGCCCAAATACTAAATTTCAACCCAATCGGATCAATAGCAAAAAAGTTATGGAAGTCACGTGACTTAAAAAATTCAACATGTCAAATTTCTGTCAAAATTTATTACTTGCATCCTAAATAAAGCCCAAATACTAAATTTCAACCCAATCGGAACAATAGCAAATAAGTTATGGAAGTCACGTGACTTAAACATTCAATATGTCAATTATCTGTTAAAATTTATTAATTGTATCCTAAATAAAGCATAAATACCAAATTTGAACCCAATCGGACTCATAGCAAAAAAGTTACAATAGTCACGTGACCTGGAAGTCAAATGTCAAATATCTGTGAAAAATTAATAATTGCATCCTAAATAAACCCCAAATACCAAATTTCAATCAAATCGGACAAATAGGAAGAAAGTTAAGGTAGTCACGTGACCTTAAAACATAGTCATGTCAAATATCTGTAAAAATTTATTAATCTTATCCGAAATAGGTACTAGGTACCAAATTTCAACCAAATCGCACCAATACCAAAAAAGTTATGATACTCGACTAACCTTAAAAATCAATAATTTCAAAAAAATTTTATTTATATCCCAAAAGCAATGTTTAAGAATTATTAGCATATATTAATAATAAACTAAATAGTAAAAACTCACCTAATATCGAAATTTTTATTTTAAATTAAATAGATCATTACGACTGACCCGTGTATATATTCGAATAATTTTAATAAAATAATCGGGCAAATTTCATTTCGTCTCACCCCGGTATAAAGACACTGACATTTCAAAAAAACGGCATTTTTCGAAGACGTCAAAATGTTTGCCGAATTTTCCTGGCCGCAATACACAATTTCCCCTATTGATATGCACAGATTCGGAAAGCCCATTCATTTTCTGATTCGGTGCTTCCTTTCCCTGATCGTTTCCGGTTCATTTTCATTCATAATTTTACAAAAAACCCAACCAAGTCCCGGCCACCTGTCACGAGCAAAAAATTTGTATCCACCATGCGTCAAAGTATTGTTCCCACCAGCCATTTCATCAGAGTTTAGGTTGACACCTCCAATTACCTGCAAAAACGCAAAAAAATGGACTTTTTTCATAAAATTGCATTTTTCGGGTACTTGTACTATCGCTGGAACCCTGAAATTTTAGTATGTGTTGTAAAACAAAATTTCGGATCTTTTAGATGATGTCTGATCTTTTCACCATGTACAGGGACGTGGCAAATGAATTAAACGCGAAAATTCGAATTGCTCAGAACCTAATTATGTTGGAAGATTGTAAGTTTACACAAATAATGGGGTTAATAAAGTATTTAATGCCTGAGAATATAAATGGTCCAGGTGCCACTACGAAAAAGTTATTAAATAAAATGTGATTTTTGAGTCGGACCTTCATGGGTAAAGTTCATTATTGCTCGCCCTGTATGGCTTACGAAAATTTCGGTTATATGGCATATGAAAGGTAAAGGATGAAGTTATTTTTTGAAAAAAAAAAATTTCCCAAAATAAGTATTGTTTGGCAGAAAATTCCAAAAAACTGAAAATGCCAGAACTCGTAAAATAAATTTTTTACAAAAAAAAGCTCCAAGTATGTTAAATCTCTTATAAAACGAAGTCTTTTCGCCGAAACACTTTTTTTATAAAAATTTTTTTTTAGCCTCTGGAGAAGTTTGAATTTTTTTTTTAGTCACTTTTGTTCGCTTATAACAACTCACCCTGTATACCGATCTGGCCCAAAAAGTATACAGTTCTTAAGCCCCCACCGACCCTTATGTCCTAAAAATTTAAAGTTTTTTAAAGGCTTTTTATTTGAGTTCTCGCGTCTGAACGGAATTTGACCCATTTTTTTACGAATTTTTGACTTTGAGACAGTACCGCTCCGTTTGGTGGTACCGGAAAAAAAATTCGTTTACGGATCCATCATTCCCAATGTATTGAGAGACCCTATGCCAAATTTCATCGTTTCGCTAACCATACAGCCAAAGATATGAATTTTTATTTCCAAAAAAACACGATTTTTCGGGCCCGGGCTCGCGTGCATAATATAGTCGCAGACGCTCCTATATAACAAGTATAGTCGCTTCGCTCCTATACTTTTGGTCCGTGGGGACCAGTTTGGAACCTTTAGGTCTTGTTTGTGAAAAGCCATAAGGGAATTAAAAAAAAAAATCAAAAATTATCAGGTGTACTTAGGTGAGTCGGGGAGGCTAACGTTTACCTGCCAAGGTAAGAGAGGACCAGTTGTTGGGGTATCATGCTTCAAAGAACCATAATTTGTTATATAGTCGCGTTGTGTGTCAATATACTGTCTTATATTTCAAATATCTCTCAAAGTATATTAATTGTATCCTAAATATAGCCTGAATACCAAATTCGAACAGAATCGGACCAATAGCAAAAAAGTTACGGTAGTCACGTGACCTAGGCTGAACCTTAAATGTCAGTTATCTGTCATAATTTATTAGTTGTATCCTAAATAAACCATAAATACCAAATTCAGAGAGAAGTTCCCATAAAGGTCTATTTCTTAAAATAGAACAAACAGGGATTTTACGTCGATTTGTTTTAATTTTTCTTTTTATTTTGAAAAGTAATAGTAATAAAATATCAAAAGAATTGACAGGAGGAGAATAAGAAATAAAAGAAACCATCAACAAATTGAATCGAAGCTATAGAAGCCGAGATATTAGAAAAAATGTGGGAAAAACAAAAGAAAACTGGTTTTTTCCCACGGTATCATTTTTTTTTCTTAAAATAATTATTGACAAATTATAATGTAAGCCCTAAGTTGGCAATTTCAAGTAAAAAAAACCCAAGAAAAAAAAAATTTTTTTTTGGTCGAAAATCGAAAGGGGTATAGCCATGAAAAATTGCGAAAAAATGGTTTTTATTTTTTTAAAAATAAAATATAACTCTGACAACTTTTTGTCTTAAACAAAAGTTTTCGGGAATATTACGAGGTATCCGTGCGTTAAAACGAATCGGTTCTAGCTATTATACAATCGGAGAAAATTGGAAAAAACTATTAAACATAAATATCGAATTATCAAGAGCCCTATGGAAAAATTTCAATTTTTTATTTTTCTAACCTGTACTACTTCAGAGTATCTTTAAAAAAGATTATTACCAATTTGACTCTAAAATGAACGGAAACCTATTTCTTTGCATTTTTCGATTTTCGAACAAAATCCGGGGTCAAAATGACCATTTTTCCAAAATATGCTCCAAATTCAAAATTTCTTTTTTCTGGTTAAAGACCATTCAAAAACTAATAAAAAAGCTTTATGACAAAATTTTCCACGATTTATACGAGTGCCATAATATAAAGGGAAAAATTAGGTTCCATAAGAGCCTATGTACAGGGATAAGACAACCGGGCTTTTACGTCGATTTTTTAAATTTTTCAGTTTTATTTCGAAAGGCAATTGTAATAAAATATAAAAAGAATTAACTGGAGGAGAATAAGGAATAATAGAAACTATCAACGAATTGAATCGAAGCTATACAAGTCGAGATATTAGTAAAAATGTGAAAAAAAATAAAAGAAAACTCGTTTTTTTCCCACGGTACCATTTTTTTTCTTAAAATTATAATCGACAAATTATAATGTAAGCCCTAAGTTGGCAATTTCCAGTAAAAAAAACCCAAGAAAAAAAAATTTTTTTTTTGCTCCAAAATCGAAAGGGGTATAGCCATGAAAAATTGTGAAAAAATGGTTTTTATTTTTTTCTAAATAAACTATAACTCTGACAACTTTTTGTCTTAAACAAAAGTTCTAGGGAATGTTACGAGGTATTCGAATGTTAAAACTAATTGATTATAGCTATCACAGATTCGGAGAAAATTGTAAATAACTATAAATCATAAATATCGAATTATCAAGAGCCCTATGGAAAAATTTCAATTTTTTATTTTTCTATCTTGTACTACTTCAGGATACCTTTCAAAAAGGTTATTATCGATTTGACTCTAAAATGAACAGAAAACCTATTTATTTGCATTTATCGATTTTCGAACAAAATCGGGCCCAAAATGAAAATTTTTTCAAAACATGCTCCAAATTCAAAATTTCTTTTTTCTGGCGAAAGACCACTCAAAAAGTAATAAAAAAGCTTTATGACAACATTTTTAAAAATCTATAATAATGCCACAATATTACGAGAGAACATAAGTTCCCTTTAAAGCCTATGTATTCGAACCGATGATTTCTTAATTTTTTTTTTAAAGGCAAATTTAAGAAATAATTTAACAAAATAAGATAAAAGGAATAGAATCATACAAAATATTATCTACAAATATATACATATCATTTAATAGCCAATTTCAATCAAATAGGAAATTTTGATAGTCACGTGACCCTAGAACTCAATATTTTAAAATTTTGTAAAAAATCAACAATTGCATCCTAAATAAACCCCAAATTCCAAATTTGAACCCAATCGGATCAATAGCAAAAAAGTTATGGAAGTCACGTGACTTTAAAATTCAATCTGTCAAATTTCTGTCAAAATGTATTACTGGCATCCTAAATAAAGCTCAAATACTAAATTTCAACCCAATCGGATCAATAGCAAAAGAATTATGAAAGTCACGTGACTTTAAAATATAATTTGTCAATTATCTGTTAAAATTTATTAATTGTATCCTAAATAAAGCATAAATACCAAATTTGAACCCAATCGGACTCATAGCAAAAAAGTTACAATAGTCACGTGACCCGGAAGTCAAATGTCAAATATCTGTCAAAAATTAATAATTGCATTTTAAATAAAGCCCAAATACCAAATTTGAACCCAATCAGACCAATAGCAAAAAAGTTACAATAGTCACGTGACCTGGAAGTCAAATGTCAAATATCTGTGAAAAATTAATAATTGCATCCTAAATAAACCCCCAAATACCAAATTTCAATCAAATCGGACAAATAGGAAGAAAGTTTTGATAATCACGTGACCTTAAAACATAGTCATGTCAAATATCTGTAAAAATTTATTAATCTTATCCGAAATAGGTACTAGGTACCAAATTTCAACCAAATCGCACCAATACCAAAAAAGTTATGATACTCGACTAACCTTAAAAATCAATAATTTCAAAAAATTTTTATTTATATCCCAAAAGCAATGTTTAAGAATTGTTAACATTTATTAATAATAAACTAAATAGTAAAAACTCACCTAATATCGAAATTTTTATTTTAAATTAAGTAGATCATACTCTCACGAGATGTGTTATTCGAATAATTTTAATAAAATAATCGGGCAAATTTCATTTCGTCTCACCCCGGTATAAAGACACTGACATTTCAAAAAAACGGCATTTTTCGAAGACGTCAAAATGTTTGCCGAATTTTCCTGGCCGCAATACACAATTTCCCCTATTGATATGCACAGATTCGGAAAGCCCATTCATTTTCTGATTCGGTGCTTCCTTTCCCTGATCGTTTCCGGTTCATTTTCATTCATAATTTTACAAAAAACCCAACCAAGTCCCGGCCACCTGTCACGAGCAAAAAATTTGTATCCACCATGCGTCAAAGTATTGTTCCCACCAGCCATTTCATCAGAGTTTAGGTTGACACCTCCAATTACCTGCAAAAACGCAAAAAAATGGACTTTTTTCATAAAATCGCATTTTTCGGGTACTTGTACTATCGCTGGAACCCTGAAATTTTAGTATGTGTTGTAAAACAAAATTTCGGATCCTTTAGATGTTGTTTGATCTTTTCACCATGTACAGGGACGCCGCAAATGAATTAAACGCGAAAATTCGAATTGCTCAGAACCTATTAAAGTTGGAAGATTGTAATTTTACACAAATACTGGGGTTATTAAAGTATTTAATCCCTGAGAATATAAATGGTCCAGGTGCCACCACTAAAAAGTTATTAAATAAAATGTGATTTTCGGGTCGGACCTTCATGGGTAAAGTTCATTATTGCTCGCCCTGTATGGCTTACGAAAATTTCGGTTATATGGCATATGAAAGGTAAAGGATGAAGTTATTTTTTGAAAAAAAAAATTTTCCCAAAATAAGTATCGTTTGGCAGAAAATTCCAAAAAACTGAAAATGCCAGAACTCGTAAAATAAATTTTTTACAAAAAAAAGCTCCAAGTATGTTAAATCTCTTATAAAACGAAGTCTTTTCGCCGAAACACTTTTTTTATAAAAATTTTTTGTTAGCCTCTGGAGAAGTTTGAATTTTTTTTTTAGTCACTTTTGTTCGCTTATAACAACTCACCCTGTATACCGATCTGGCCCAAAAAGTATACAGTTCTTAAGCCCCCACCGACCCTTATGTCCTAAAAATTTAAAGTTTTTTAAAGGCTTTTTATTTGAGTTCTCGCGTCTGAAAGCAATTTGACCCGTTTTTTTACGAATTTTTGACTTTGAGACAGTACCGCTCCGTTTGGTGGTACCGGAAAAAAAAATTGTTTACGGATCCATCATTCTCAATGTATTGAGAGACCCTATGCCAAATTTCATCGTTTCGCTAACCATACAGCCAAAGATATGAATTTTTATTTCCAAAAAAACACGATTTTTCGGGCCCGGGCTCGCGTGCATAATATAGTCGCAGACGCTCCTATATAACAAGTATAGTCGCTTCGCTCCTATACTTTTGGTCCGTGGGGACCAGTTTGGAACCTTTAGGTCTTGTCTGTGAAAAGCCATAAGGGAATTTAAAAAAACAATCAAAAATTATCAGGTGTACTTAGGTGAGTCGGGGAGGCTAACGTTTACCTGCCGAGGAAAGAGAGGACCAGTTGTTGGGGTATCATGCTTCAAAGAACCATAATTTATTATATAGTCGCGTTGTGTGTCAATATACTCTCTTATATTTCAAATATCTGTTAAAATATGTTAATTGTATCCTAAATAAAGCCTGAATACCAAATTACAACAAAATCGGACCAATAGCAAAAAAGTTACGGTAGTCACGTGACCTAGGCTGACACTCAAATGTCAGTTATCTGTTATAATTTATTAGTTGTATCCTAAATAAACCATAAATACCAAATTCAGAAAAAAGTTCCCATAAGGGTCTATTTCTTGAAATAGAACAAACGAGATTTTACGTCGATTTGTTTAAATTTTTCTTTTTATTTTAAAATGTAATAGTAATAAAATATCAAAAGAATTGAGAGGAGAAGAATAAGAAATAAAAAAAACCATAAATAAATTGAATCGAAGCTATAGAAGCCGAGATATAAGTAAAAATGTGGGAAAAACAAAAGAAAACTGGTTTTTTCCCACGGTATAATTTTTTTTCTTAAAATAATTTATGACAAATTTTAGTTTTAGCCCTAAACTTGTAATTTTCACAAAAAAAACCCAAGAAAAACATTTTTTTTTTTTTGGTCGAAAATCGAAAGGGGTATACCCACGAAAAATTAAAAAAAAATGGTTTTTATTTTTTTATAAATAAAATATAACTCTGACAACTTTTTGTCTTAAACAAAAGTTTTCGGAAATATTACGAGGTATCCGTGCGTTAAAACAAATCGGTTCTAGCTATTATACAATCGGAGAAAATTGGAAAAAACTATTAAACATATATATCGAATTATCAAGAGCCCTATGGAAAAATTTCAATTTTTTATTTTTCTATCCTGTACTACTTCAGAGTATCTTTAAAAAAGATTATTACCAATTTGACTCTAAAATGAACGGAAAACCTATTTCTTTGCATTTTTCGATTTTCGAACAAAATCCGGGGTCAAAATGACAATTTTTTCAAAATATGCTCCGAATTCAAAATTTCTTTTTTCTAGTTAAAGACCATTCAAAAACTAGTAAAAAAGCTCAATGCCAAAATTTTCCATGATTTATACGAGTGCCACAATATAAAGAGAAATATTAGGTCCCATAAGAGTCTATGTATTTACGTCAATTTTTAAAATTTTTCAGTTTTATTCCGAACGGCAATTGTAATAAAATATAAAAAGAATTAACAGGAGGAGAATAAAGAATAAAAGAAACCATCAACGAATTGAATCGAAGCTATAGAAGTCGAGATATTAGTAAAAATGTAAAAAAAAATAAAAGAAAACTCGTTTTTTCCCACGGTAGAATTTTTTTTTTTTAAATGATAACTGACAACTTATAATGTAAGCCCTAAGTTGGCAATTTCCAGTAAAAAAAACCCAAGAAAAAAATTTTTTTTTTTGCTCCAAAATCGCCAGGGGTATAGCTATGAAAAATTGCGAAAAAATGGTTTTTATTTTTTTCTAAATAAACTATAACTCTGACAACTTTTTGCCTTAAACAAAAGTTTTCGGGAATATTACGAGGTATCCGAATGTTAAAACGAATTGATTCTAGCTATCACAGAATTGGAGAAAATTGTAAAAAACTATTAAACATAAATATCGAAATATCAAGAGCCCTATGGAAAAATTTCAATTTTTTATTTTTCTATCTTGTACTACTTCAGAATACCTTTCAAAAAGGTTATTATCGATTTGACTCTAAAATGAACAGAAAACCTATTTATTTGCATTTATCGATTTTCAAACAAAATCCGGCCCAAAATGAAAATTTTTCAAAACATGCTCCAAATTCAAAATTTCTTTTTTCTGGCTAAAGACCATTCAAAAAGTAATGAAAAAGCTTTATGACAAAATTTTTCAAAATCTATAATAATGCCACAATATTACGAGAGAAGATAAGTTCCCTTTAAAGCCTATGTATTCGAACCGATGATTATTTTATTTTTTTTTGAAAGGCAAATTTAAAAAATAATTTAATTAATTAAGATAAAAGGAATAGGGTAATACAAAATACTATCTATAAATATATACATATCATCTAATAGCAAATTTCAATCGAATAGGAAATGTTGATAGTCACGTGACCCTGGAACTTAATATTTTAAAATTTTGTAAGAAATCAACAATTGCATCCTAATTAAACCCCAAATTCCAAATTTGAACCCAATCAGACCCATAGCAAAAAAGTTATGGAAGTCACGTGACTTTAAAATTCAATATGTCAAATTTCTGGCAAAATTTATTACTTGCATCCTAAATAAAGCCCAAATACTAAATTTCAACCCAATCGGATCAATAGCAAAAGAATTATGAGAGTCACGTGACTTTAAAATATAATTTGTCAATTATCTGTCAAAATTTGTTAATTGTGTCCTAAATAAAGCATAAATACCAAATTTGAACCCAATCGGACTCATAGCAAAAAAGTTACAATAGTCACGTGACCCGGAAGTCAAATGTCAAATATCTGTCAAAAATTAATAATTGCATCCTAAATAAAGCCCAAATACCAAATTTGAACCCAATCGGACTCATAGCAAAAAAGTTACAATAGTCACGTGACCCGGAAGTGAAATGTCAAATATCTGTCAAAAATTAATAATTGCATCCTAAATAAACCCCAAATACCAAATTTCAATCAAATCGGACAAATAGGAAGAAAGTTAAGGTAGTCACGTGACCTTAAAACATAGTCATGTCAAATATCTGTAAAAATTTATTAATCTTATCCGAAATAGGTACTAGGTACCAAATTTCAACCAAATCGCACCAATACCAAAAAAGTTATGATACTCGACTAACCTTAAAAATCAATAATTTCAAAAAAATTTTATTTATAACCCAAAAGCAATCTTTAAGAATTATTAACATATATTAATAATAAACTAAATAGTAAAAACTCACAAAATATCTAAATTTTTATTTTAAATTAAATAGATCATTACGACTGACCCGTGTATATATTCAAATAATTTTAATAAAATAATCGGGCAAATTTCATTTCGTCTCACCCCGGTATAAAGACACTGACATTTCAAAAAAACGGCATTTTTCGAAGACGTCAAAATGTTTGCCGAATTTTCCTGGCCGCAATACAGAATTTCCCCAATTGATATGCACAGATTCGGAAAGCCCATTCATTTTCTGATTCGGTGCTTCCTTTCCCTGATCGTTTCCGGTTCATTTTCATTCATAATTTTACAAAAAACCAAACCAAGTCCCGGCCACCTGTCACGAGCAAAAAATTTGTATCCACCATGCGTCAAAGTATTGTTCCCACCAGCCATTTCATCAGAGTTTAGGTTGACACCTCCAATTACCTGCAAAAACGCAAAAAAATGGACTTTTTTCATAAAATCGCATTTTTCGGGTACTTGTACTATCGCTGGAACCCTGAAATTTTAGTATGTGTTGTAAAACAAAATTTCGGATCCTTTAGATGTTGTTTGATCTTTTCACCATGTACAGGGACGCCGCAAATGAATTAAACGCGAAAATTCGAATTGCTCAGAACCTATTAAAGTTGGAAGATTGTAATTTTACACAAATACTGGGGTTATTAAAGTATTTAATCCCTGAGAATATAAATGGTCCAGGTGCCACCACTAAAAAGTTATTAAATAAAATGTGATTTTTAGGTCGGACCTTCATGGGTAAAGTTCATTATTGCTCGCCCTGTATGGCTTACGAAAATTTCGGTTATATAGCATATGAAAGGTAAAGGATGAAGTTATTTTTTGAAAAAAAAAAATTTTCCAAAATAAGTATCGTTTGGCAGAAAATTCCAAAAAACTGAAAATGCCAGAACTCGTAAAATAAATTTTTTACAAAAAAAAGCTCCAAGTATGTTAAATCTCTTATAAAACGAAGTCTTTTCGCCGAAACACTTTTTTTATAAAAATTTTTTTTTAGCCTCTGGAGAAGTTTGAATTTTTTTTTTAGTCACTTTTGTTCGCTTATAACAACTCACCCTGTATACCGATCTGGCCCAAAAAGTATACAGTTCTTAAGCCCCCACCGACCCTCATGTCCTAAAAATTTAAAGTCTCTTAAAGGCTTTTTATTTGAGTTCTCGCGTCTGAAAGGAATTTGACCCATTTTTTTACGAATTTTTGACTTTGAGACAGTACCGCTCCGTTTGGTGGTACCGGAAAAAAAAATCGTTTACGGATCCATTATTCTCAATGTATTGAGAGACCCTATGCCAAATTTCATCGTTTCGCTAACCATACAGCCAAAGATATGAATTTTTATTTCCAAAAAAACACGATTTTTCGGGCCCGGGCTCGCGTGCATAATATAGTCGCAGACGCTCCTATATAACAAGTATAGTCGCTTCGCTCCTATACTTTTGGTCCGTGGGGACCAGTTTGGAACCTTTAGGTCTTGTCTGTGAAAAGCCGTAAGGGAATTTAAAAAAAAAATCAAAAATTATCAGGTGTACTTAGGTGAGTCGGAGAGGCTAACGTTTACCTGCCGAGGAAAGAGAGGACCAGTTGTTGGGGTATCATGCTTCAAAGAACCATAATTTGTTATATAGTCGCGTTGTGTGTCAATATACTGTCTTATATTTCAAATATCTGTGAAAGTATATTAATTGTATTCTAAATAAAGCCTGAATACCAAATTCGAACAGAATCGGACCAATAGCAAAAAAGTTACGGTAGTCACGTGACCTAGGCTGAAACTCAAATGTCAGTTATCTGTCATAATTTATTGTATCCTAAATAAACCATAAATACCAAATTCAGAGAGAAGTTCCCATAAGGGTCTATTTATTGAAATAGAACAAACGGGATTTTACGTCGATTTGTTTTAATTTTTCTTTTTATTTAAAAATGTAATAGTAATAAAATATCAAAAGAATTGACAGGAGAAGAATAAGAAATAAAAAAAACCATAAATAAATTGAATCGAAGCTATAGAAGCCGAGATATAAGTAAAAATGTGGGAAAAACAAAAGAAAACTGGTTTTTTCCCACGGTATAATTTTTTTTCTTAAAATAATTTATGACAAATTTTAGTTTTAGCCCTAAACTTGTAATTTTCACAAAAAAAAACCCAAGAAAAAATTTTTTTTTTTTTTTTGGTCGAAAATCGAAAGGGGTGAACCCATGAAAAATTTTAAAAAAATGGTTTTTATTTTTTTATAAATAAAATATATCTCTGACAACTTTTTGTCTTAAACAAAAGTTTTCGGAAATATTACGAGGTATCCGTGCGTTAAAACGAATCGGTTCTAGCTATTATACAATCGGAGAAAATTGGAAAAAACTATTAAACATAAATATCGAATTATCAAGAACCCTATGGAAAAATTTTAATTTTTTATTTTTCTATCCTGTACTACTTCAGAGTATCTTTAAAAAAGATTATTACCAATTTGACTCTAAAATGAACGGAAAATCTATTTCTTTGCATTTTTCGATTTTCGTACAAAATCCGGGGTCAAAATGACAATTTTTTCAAAATATGCTCCGAATTCAAAATTTCTTTTTTCCGGTTAAAGACCATTCAAAAACTAGTAAAAAAGCCTAATAACAAAAATTTCCACGATTTATACGAGTGGCACAATATAAAGGTAAAATTAGGTCCCATAAGAGTCTATGTATTTACGTCGATTTTTAAAATTTTTCAGTTTTATTTCGAAAGGCAATTGTAATAAAATATAAAAAGAATTAACAGGAGGAGAATAAGGAATAATAGAAACTATCAACGAATTGAATCGAAGCTATACAAGTCGAGATATTAGTAAAAATGTGAAAAAAAATAAAAGAAAACTCGTTTTTTTCCACGGTAGCATTTTTTTTCTTAAAATGATAACTGACAAATTATAATGTAAGCCCTAAGTTGGCAATATCCATTAAAAAAAAAACCAAGAAAAAAAAAATTTTTTTTGCTCCAAAATCGAAAGGGGTATAGCCATGAAAAATTGTGAAAAAATGGTTTTTATTTTTTTCTAAATAAACTATAATTCTGACAACTTTTTGTCTTAAACAAAAGTTTTCGGGAATATTACGAGGTATCCGAATGTTAAAACGAATTGATTATAGCGATCACAGAATCGGAGAAAATTGTAAAAAACTATTAAACATAAATATCGAAATATCAAGAGCCCTATGGAAAAATTTCAATTTTTTATTTTTCTATCTTGTACTACTCCAGGATACCTTTTAAAAAGGTTATTATCGATTTGACTCTAAAATGAACAGAAAACCTATTTATTTGCATTTATCGATTTTCGAACAAAATCCGGCCCAAAATGAAAATTTTTCAAAACATGCTCCAAATTCAAAATTTCTTTTTTCTGGCTAAAGACCATTCAAAAAGTAATGAAAAAGCTTTATGACAAAATTTTTCAAAATCTATAATAATGCTACAATATTATGAAAGAAGATAAGTTCCCTTTAAAGCCTATGTATTCGAACCGATGATTTTTTAATGTTTTTTAAAAAGGCAAATTTAAGAAATAATTTAACAAAATAAGATAAAAGGAATAGGGTAATACAAAATATTATCTACAAATATATACATATCATCTAATAGCCAATTTCAATCAAATAGGAAATTTTGATAGTCACGTGACCCTAGAACTCAATATTTTAAAATTTTGTAAAAAATCAACAATTGCATCTTAAATAAACCCCAAATTCCAAATTTGAACCCAATCGGATCAATAGCAAAAAAGTTATGGAAGTCACGTGACTTTAAAATTTAATATGTCAAATTTCTGTCAAAATGTATTACTGGCATCCTAAATAAAGCCCAAATACTAAATTTCAACCCAATCGGATCAATAGCAAAAGAATTATGAAAGTCACGTGACTTTAAAATATAATTTGTCAATTATCTGTTAAAATTTATTAATTGTGTCCTAAATAAAGCATAAATACCAAATTTGAACCCAATCGGACTCATAGCAAAAAAGTTACAATAGTCACGTGACCCGGAAGTCAAATGTCAAATATCTGTCAAAAATTAATAATTGCATCCTAAATAAAGCCCAAATACCAAATTTGAACCCAATCAGACCAATAGCAAAAAAGTTACAATAGTCACGTGACCTGGAAGTCAAATGTCAAATATCTGTGAAAAATTCATAATTGCATCCTAAATAAAGCCCAAATACCAAATTTGAACCCAATCAGACCAATAGCAAAAAAGTTACAATAGTCACGTGACCTGGAAGTCAAATGTCAAATATCTGTAAAAAATTCATAATTGCATCCTAAATAAACCCCAAATACCAAATTTTAATCAAATCGGACAAATAGGAAGAAAGTTAAGGTAGTCAGGTGACCTTAAAACATAGTCATGTCAAATATCTGTAAAAATTTATTAATCTTATCCGAAATAGGTACTAGGTACCAAATTTCAACCAAATCGCACCAATACCAAAAAAGTTATGATACTCGACTAACCTTAAAAATCAATAATTTCAAAAAATTTTTATTTATAACCCAAAAGCAATGTTTAAGAATTGTTAACATTTATTAATAATAAACTAAATAGTAAAAACTCACCTAATATCGAAATTTTTATTTTAAATTAAATAGATCATTACGACTGACCCGTGTATATATTCGAATAATTTTAATAAAATAATCGGGCAAATTTCATTTCGTCTCACCCCGGTATAAAGACACTGACATTTCAAAAAAACGGCATTTTTCGAAGACGTCAAAATGTTTGCCGAATTTTCCTGGACGCAATACACAATTTCCCCAATTGATATGCACAGATTCGGAAAGCCCATTCATTTTCTGATTCGGTGCTTCCTTTCCCTGATCGTTTCCGGTTCATTTTCATTCATAATTTTACAAAAAACCCAACCAAGTCCCGGCCACCTGTCACGAGCAAAAAATTTGTATCCACCATGCGTCAAAGTATTGTTCCCACCAGCCATTTCATCAGAGTTTAGGTTGACACCTCCAATTACCTGCAAAAACGCAAAAAAATGGACTTTTTTCATAAAATCGCATTTTTCGGGTACTTGTACTATCGCTGGAACCCTGAAATTTTAGTATGTATTGTAAAACAAAATTTCGGATCCGTTAGATGTTGTTTGATCTTTTCACCATGTACAGGGACGTGACAAATGAATTAAACGCGAAAATTCAAATTGCTCAGAACCTATTAAAGTTGGAAGATTGTAATTTTACACAAATAATGGGGTTATTAAAGTATTTAATCCCTGAGAATATAAATGGTCCAGGTGCTACCACTGAAAAGTTATTAAATAAAAAGTGATTTTCAAGTCGGACCTTCATGGGTAAAGTTCATTATTGCTCACCCTGTATGGTTCCCAAAAATTTCGGTTATATGGCATATAAAAGGTAAAAGATGAAGTTATTTTTTGAAAAAAAAAATTTTCCCAAAATAAGTATCGTTTGGCGGAAAATTCCAAAAAACTGAAAATGCCAGAACTCGTAAAATAAATTTTTTACAAAAAAAAGCTCCAAGTATGTTAAATCTCTTATAAAACGAAGTCTTTTCGCCGAAACACTTTTTTTATAAAAATTTTTTTTTAGCCTCTGGAGAAGTTTCAATTTTTTTTTTAGTCACTTTTGTTCGCTTATAACAACTCACCCTGTATACCGATCTGGCCCAAAAAGTATACAGTTCTTAAGGCCCCACCGACCCTTATGTCCTAAAAATTTTAAGTCTTTTAAAGGCTTTTTATTTGAGTTCTCGCGTCTGAAAGGAATTTGACCCATTTTTTTACGAATTTTTGACTTTGAGACAGTACCGCTCCGTTTGGTGGTACCGGAAAAAAAAATCGTTTACGGATCCATCATTCTCAATGTATTGAGAGGCCCTATGCCAAATTTCATCGTTTCGCTAACCATACAGCCAAAGATATGAATTTTTATTTCCAAAAAAACACGATTTTTCGGGCCCGGGCTCGCGTGCATAATATAGTCGCAGACGCTCCTATATAACAAGTATAGTCGCTTCGCTCCTATACTTTTGGTCCGTGGGGACCAGTTTGGAACCTTTAGGTCTTGTCAGTGATGGGCCTTAGAGGATTTCTTAAAAAAAATCGCAAATTATCAGGTGTACTTAGGTGAAGCTAACGTTTATCTGCCAAGGAAAGAGAGGACCAGTTGTTGGGGTATCATGCTTCAAAGAACCATAATTTGTTATATAGTCGCGTTGTGTGTCAATATACTGTCTTATATTTCAAATATCTGTGAAAGTATATTAATTGTATTCTAAATAAAGCCTGAATACCAAATTCGAACAGAATCGGACCAATAGCAAAAAAGTTACGGTAGTCACGTGACCTAGGCTGAAACTTAAATGTCAGTTATCTGTTATAATTTATTAGTTGTATCCTAAATAAACCATAAATACCAAATTCAGAGAGAAGTTCCCATAAGGGTCTATTTATTTAAATAGAACAAATAGGGATTTTACGTCGATTTGTTTCAATTTTTCTTTTTATTTTGAAATGTAATAGTAATAAAATATCAAAAGAATTGACAGGAGGAGAATAAGAAATAAAAGAAACCATCAACGAATTGAATCGAAGCTATAGAAGCCGAGATATTAGTAAAAATGTGGGAAAAACAAAAGAAAACTGGTTTTTTCCCACGGTATCATTTTTTTTTCTTAAAATAATTTATGACAAATTTTAGTTTAAGCCCTAAACTGGTAATTTTCACTAAAAAAACCCAAGAAAAAAAAAATTTTTTTTTGGTCGAAAATCGAAAGGGGTACAGCCATGAAAAATGTCGAAAAAAGGGTTTTTATTTTTTTCTAAATAAACTATAACTCTGACAACTTTTTGCCTTAAACAAAAGTTCTAGGGAATGTTACGAGGTATTCGAATGTTAAAACTAATTGATTATAGCTATCACAGATTCGGAGAAAATTGTAAAAAACTATTAATCATAAATATCAAATTATCAAGAGCCCTATGAAAAAATTTCAATTTTTTATTTTTCTATCCTGTACTACTTCAAAGTATCTTTAAAAAAGATTATTACCAATTTGACTCTAAAATGAACGGAAAACCTATTTATTTGCATTTATCGGTTTTCGAACAAAATCGGGCCCAAAATTAAATTTTTTTCAAAACATGCTCCAAATTTAAAATTTCTTTTTTCTGGCTAAAGACCATTCAAAAAGTAATGAAAAAGCTTAATAACAAAATTTTTCAAAACCTATAATAATGCTACAATATTATGAAAGAAGATAAGTTCCCTTTAAAGCCTATGTATTCGAACCGATGATTTTTTAATTTTTTTTTTAAAGGCAAATTTAAGAAATAATTTAACTAATTAAGATAAAAGGAATAGGGTAATACAAAATATTATGTACAAATATATACATATCATCTAATAGCATTTTTCAATCAAATAGGAAATTTTGATAGTCACGTGACCCTAGAACTCAATATTTTAAAATTTTGTAAAAAATCAACAATTGCATCCTAAATAAACTCCAAATTCCAAATTTGAACCCAATCGGATCAATAGCAAAAAAGTTATGGAAGTCACGTGACTTTAAAATTCAATATGTCAAATTTCTGGCAAAATTTATTACTTGCATCCTAAATAAAGCCCAAATACTAAATTTCAACCCAATCGGATCAATAGCAAAAGAATTATGAAAGTCACGTGACTTTAAAATTCAATATGTCAATTATCTGTTAAAATTTATTAATTCTATCCTAAATAAAGCATAAATACCAAATTTGAACCCAATCAGACCAATAGCAAATAAGTTACAATAGTCACGTGACCCGGAAGTCAAATGTTAAATATCTGTCAAAAATTAATAATTGCATCCTAAATAAAGCCCAAGTACCAAATTTGAACCCAATCGGACTCATAGCAAAAAAGTACCAATAGTCACGTGACCTTAAAACATAGTCATGTCAAATATCTGTAAAAATTTATTAATCTTATCCGAAATAGGTACTAGGTACCAAATTTCAACCAAATCGCACCAATACCAAAAAAGTTATGATACTCGACTAACCTTAAAAATCAATAATTTCAAAAAAAATTTATTTATAACCCAAAAGCAATGTTTAAGAATTATTAACATATATTAATAATAAACTAAATAGTAAAAACTCACCTAATATCGAAATTTTTATTTTAAATTAAATAGATCATTACGACTGACCCGTGTATATATTCGAATAATTTTAATAAAATAATCGGGCAAATTTCATTTCGTCTCACCCCGGTATAAAACCACTGACATTTCAAAAAAACGGCATTTTTTGAAGACGTCAAAATGTTTGCCGAATTTTCCTGGCCGCAATACACAATTTCCCCAATTGATATGCACAGATTCGGAAAGCCCATTCATTTTCTGATTCGGTGCTTCCTTTCCCTGATCGTTTCCGGTTCATTTTCATTCATAATTTTACAAAAAACCCAACCAAGTCCCGGCCACCTGTCACGAGCAAAAAATTTGTATCCACCATGCGTCAAAGTATTGTTCCCACCAGCCATTTCATCAGAGTTTAGGTTGACACCTCCAATTACCTGCAAAAACGCAAAAAAATGGACTTTTTTCATAAAATCGCATTTTTCGGGTACTTGTACTTTCGCTGGAACCCTGAAATTTTAGTATGTGTTGTAAAACAAAATTTCGGATCCTTTAGATGTTGTTTGATCTTTTCACCATGTACAGGGACGCCGCAAATGAATTAAACGCGAAAATTCGAATTGCTCAGAACCTATTAAAGTTGGAAGATTGTAATTTTACACAAATACTGGGGTTATTAAAGTATTTAATGCCTGAGAATATAAATGGTCCAGATGCCACTACGAAAAAGTTATTAAATAAAATGTGATTTTCGGGTCGGACCTTCATGGGTAAAGTTCATTATTGCTCGCCCTGTATGGCTTACGAAAATTTCGGTTATATGGCATATGAAAGGTAAAGGATGAAGTTATTTTTTGAAAAAAAAAATTTTCCCAAAATAAGTATCGTTTGGCAGAAAATTCCAAAAAACTGAAAATGCCAGAACTCGTAAAATAAATTTTTTACAAAAAAAAGCTCCAAGTATGTTAAATCTCTTATAAAACGAAGTCTTTTCGCCGAAACACTTTTTTTATAAAAATTTTTTTTTAGCCTCTGGAGAAGTTTCAATTTTTTTTTTAGTCACTTTTGTTCGCTTATAATAACTCACCCTGTATACCGATCTGGCCCAAAAAGTATACAGACACGTAAGCCCCAAGAACCCATATATCCTGAAAATTTCAGCTCGATTAAACGCTTTAAAATTGAGATCTCGTGAGCAACTCGATTTTTACCAATTTTTTTACGAATTTTTGATTTTGAGACAGTACCGCTCCGTTTGGTGGTACCGGAAAAAAAATTCGTTTACGGATTCATCATTCCCAATGTATTGAGAGACTCTATGCCAAATTTCATCATTTCGCTAGCCATACAGCCAAAGATATGAATTTTTATTTCCAAAAAAACACGATTTTTCGGGCCCGAGGTGGCGTGCATAATATAGTCGCAGACGCTCCTATATAACAAGTATAGTCGCTTCGCTCCTATACTTTTGGTCCGTGGGGACCAGTTTGGAACCTTTAGGTCTTGTCAGTGATGGGCCTTAGAGGATTTCTTAAAAAAAATCGCAAATTATCAGGTGTACTTAGGTGAGGCTAACGTTTATCTGCCAAGGAAAGAGAGGACCAGTTGTTGGGGTATCATGCTTCAAAGAACCATAATTTGTTATATAGTCGCGTTGTGTGTCAATATACTGTCTTATATTTCAAATATCTGTGAAAGTATATTAATTGTATTCTAAATAAAGTCTGAATACCAAATTCGAACAGAATCGGACCAATAGCAAAAAAGTTACGGTAGTCACGTGACCTAGGCTGAAACTTAAATGTCAGTTATCTGTCATAATTTATTAGTTGTATCCTAAATAAACCATAAATACCAAATTCAGAGAGAAGTTCCCATAAGGGTCTATTTCTTGAAATAGAACAAACAGGGATTTTACGTCGATTTGTTTTAATTTTTCTTTTTATTTTGAAATGTAATAGTAATAAAATATCAAAAGAATTGAGAGGAGGAGAATAAGAAATAAAAGAAACCATCAATGAATTGAATCGAAGCTATAGAAGCCGAGAGATTAGTAAAAATGTGGGAAAAAACAAAAGAAAACTGGTTTTTTCCCACGGTATCATTTTTTTTTCTTAAAATAATTATTGACAAATTATAATGTAAGCCCTAAGTTGGCAATTTCACGTAAAAAAAACCCAAGAAAAAAAAAATTTTTTTTTGGTCGAAAATCGAAAGGGGTATAACCATGAAAAATTGCGAAAAAATGGTTTTTATTTTTTTTTAAATAAAATATAACTCTGACAACTTTTTGTCTTAAACAAAAGTTTTCGGGAATATTACGAGGTATCCGTGCGTTAAAACGAATCGGTTCTAGCTATTATACAGTCGGAGAAAATTGAAAAAAACTATTAAACATAAATATCGAATTATCAAGAGCCCTATGGAAAAATTTCAGTTTTTTATTTTTCTATCCTGTACTACTTCAGAGTATCTTTAAAAAAGATTATTACCAATTTGACTCTAAAATGAACGGAAAACCTATTTCTTTGCATTTTTCGATTTTCGAACAAAATCCGGGGTCAAAATGACCATTTTTCCAAAATATGCTCCGAATTCAAAATTTCTTTTTTCTGGTTAAAGACCATTTAAAAACTAATAAAAAAGCTTTATGACAAAATTTTCCACGATTTATACGAGTGCCATAATATAAAGGGAAAAATTAGGTTCCATAAGAGCCTATGTACAGGGATAAGACAACCGGGCTTTTACGTCGATTTTTTTAATTTTTCAGTTTTATTTCGAAAGGCAGTTGTAATAAAATATAAAAAGAATTAACAGGAGGAGAATAAGGAATAATAAAAACCATCAACAAATTGAATCGAAGCTCTAGAAGTCGAGATATTAGTAAAACTGTGAAAAAAAAATAAAAGAAAACTCGTTTTTTTCCACGGTAGCATTTTTTTTCTTAAAATGATAACTGACAAATTATAATGTAAGCCCTAAGTTGGCAATATCCATTAAAAAAAACCCAAGAAAAAAAAATTTTTTTTTGCTCCAAAATCGAAAGGGGTATAGCCATGAAAAATTGTGATTAAATGGTTTTTATTTTTTTCTAACTAAACTATAACTCTGACAACTTTTTGTCTTAAACAAAAGTTCTAGGGAATATTACGAGGTATTCGAATGTTAAAACTAATTGATTACAGCTATCACAGATTCGGAGAAAATTGTAAAAAACTATAAATCATAAATATCGAATTATCAAGAGCCCTATGGAAAGATTTCATTTTTTTATTTTTCTATCTTGTACTACTTTAGGATACCTTTCAAAAAGATTATTATCGATTTGACTCTAAAATGAACAGAAAACCTATTTCTTTGCATTTTTCGATTTTCGAACAAAATCCGGCCCAAAATGAAAATTTTTTCAAAACATGCTCCAAATTCAAAATTTCTTTTTTCTGGCTAAAGACCATTCAAAAAGTAATGAAAAAGCTTAATGACAAAAATTTTCAAAATCTATAATAATGCTACAATATTATGAAAGAAGATAAGTTCCCTTTAAAGCCTATGTATTCGAACCGATGATTTTTTTATTTTTTTTTGAAAGGCAAATTTAAGAAATAATTTAACTAATTAAGATAAAAGGAATAGGGTAATACGAAATATTATCTATAAATATATACATATCATCTAATAGCAGATTTTAATCAAATAGGAAATTTTGATAGTCACGTGACCCTAGAACTTAATATTTTAAAATTTTGTAAAAAATCAACAATTGCATCCTAAATAAACCCCAAATTCCAAATTTGAACCCAATCGGATCAATAGCAAAAAAGTTATGGAAGTCACGTGACTTAAAAAATTCAACATGTCAAATTTCTGTCAAAATTTATTACTTGCATCCTAAATAAAGCCCAAATACTAAATTTCAACCCAATCGGATCAATAGCAAAAAAGTTATGGAAGTCACGTGACTTAAAAAATTCAACATGTCAAATTTCTGTCAAAATTTATTACTTGCATCCTAAATAAAGCCCAAATACTAAATTTCAACCCAATCGGAACAATAGCAAATAAGTTATGGAAGTCACGTGACTTAAACATTCAATATGTCAATTATCTGTTAAAATTTATTAATTGTATCCTAAATAAAGCATAAATACCAAATTTGAACCCAATCGGACTCATAGCAAAAAAGTTACAATAGTCACGTGACCTGGAAGTCAAATGTCAAATATCTGTGAAAAATTAATAATTGCATCCTAAATAAACCCCAAATACCAAATTTCAATCAAATCGGACAAATAGGAAGAAAGTTAAGGTAGTCACGTGACCTTAAAACATAGTCATGTCAAATATCTGTAAAAATTTATTAATCTTATCCGAAATAGGTACTAGGTACCAAATTTCAACCAAATCGCACCAATACCAAAAAAGTTATGATACTCGACTAACCTTAAAAATCAATAATTTCAAAAAAATTTTATTTATATCCCAAAAGCAATGTTTAAGAATTATTAGCATATATTAATAATAAACTAAATAGTAAAAACTCACCTAATATCGAAATTTTTATTTTAAATTAAATAGATCATTACGACTGACCCGTGTATATATTCGAATAATTTTAATAAAATAATCGGGCAAATTTCATTTCGTCTCACCCCGGTATAAAGACACTGACATTTCAAAAAAACGGCATTTTTCGAAGACGTCAAAATGTTTGCCGAATTTTCCTGGCCGCAATACACAATTTCCCCTATTGATATGCACAGATTCGGAAAGCCCATTCATTTTCTGATTCGGTGCTTCCTTTCCCTGATCGTTTCCGGTTCATTTTCATTCATAATTTTACAAAAAACCCAACCAAGTCCCGGCCACCTGTCACGAGCAAAAAATTTGTATCCACCATGCGTCAAAGTATTGTTCCCACCAGCCATTTCATCAGAGTTTAGGTTGACACCTCCAATTACCTGCAAAAACGCAAAAAAATGGACTTTTTTCATAAAATCGCATTTTTCGGGTACTTGTACTATCGCTGGAACCCTGAAATTTTAGTATGTGTTGTAAAACAAAATTTCGGATCTTTTAGATGATGTCTGATCTTTTCACCATGTACAGGGACGTGGCAAATGAATTAAACGCGAAAATTCGAATTGCTCAGAACCTATTAATGTTGGAAGATTGTAATTTTACATAAATATTGGGGTTATTAAAGTATTTAATGCCTGAGAATATAAATGGTCCAGATGCTACTACGAAAAAGTTATTAAATAAAATGTGATTTTCGGGTCGGACCTTCATGGGTAAAGTTCATTATTGCTCGCCCTGTATGGTTCCCAAAAATTTCGGTTATATGGCATATAAAAGGTAAAAGATGAAGTTATTTTTTGAAAAAAAAAATTTTCCCAAAATAAGTATCGTTTGGCGGAAAATCCCAAAAAACTGAAAATGCCAGAACTCGTAAAATAAATTTTTTACAAAAAAAAGCTCCAAGTATGTTAAATCTCTTATAAAATGAAGTCTTTTCGCCGAAACACTTTTTTTATAAAAATTTTTTTTTAGCCTCTGGAGAAGTTTGAATTTTTTTTTTAGTCACTTTTGTTCGCTTATAACAACTCACCCTGTATACCGATCGGGCTCAAAAAGTATACAGACACGTAAGCCCCAAGAACCCATATATCCTGAAAATTTCAACTCGATTGAACGCTTTAAAATTGAGATCTCGTGAGCAACTCGATTTTTACCAATTTTTTTACGAATTTTTGAATTTGAGACAGTACCGCTCCGTTTGGTGGTACCGGAAAAAAAATTCGTTTACGGATCCATCATTCCCAATGTATTGAGAGACCCTATGCCAAATTTCATCGTTTCGCTAGCCATACAGCCAAAGATATGAATTTTTATTTCCAAAAAAACACGATTTTTCGGACCCGGGCCCGCGTGCATAATATAGTCGCAGACGCTCCTATATAACAAGTATAGTCGCTTCGCTCCTATACTTTTGGTCCGTGGGGACCAGTTTGGAACCTTTAGGTCTTGTCTGTGAAAAGCCATAAGGGAATTTAAAAAAACAATCAAAAATTATCAGGTGTACTTAGGTGAGTCGGGGAGGCTAACGTTTACCTGCCGAGGAAAGAGAGGACCAGTTGTTGGGGTATCATGCTTCAAAGAACCATAATTTCTTATATAGTCGCGTTGTGTGTCAATATACTGTCTTATATTTCAAATATCTGTGAAAGTATATTAATTGTATTCTAAATAAAGTCTGAATACCAAATTCGAACAGAATCGGACCAATAGCAAAAAAGTTACGGTAGTCACGTGACCTAGGCTGAAACTTAAATGTCAGTTATCTGTCATAATTTATTAGTTGTATCCTAAATAAACCATAAATACCAAATTCAGAGAGAAGTTCCCATAAGGGTCTATTTCTTGAAATAGAACAAACAGGGATTTTACGTCGATTTGTTTTAATTTTTCTTTTTATTTTGAAATGTAATAGTAATAAAATATCAAAAGAATTGAGAGGAGGAGAATAAGAAATAAAAGAAACCATCAATGAATTGAATCGAAGCTATAGAAGCCGAGAGATTAGTAAAAATGTGGGAAAAAACAAAAGAAAACTGGTTTTTTCCCACGGTATCATTTTTTTTTCTTAAAATAATTATTGACAAATTATAATGTAAGCCCTAAGTTGGCAATTTCACGTAAAAAAAACCCAAGAAAAAAAAAATTTTTTTTTGGTCGAAAATCGAAAGGGGTATAACCATGAAAAATTGCGAAAAAATGGTTTTTATTTTTTTTTAAATAAAATATAACTCTGACAACTTTTTGTCTTAAACAAAAGTTTTCGGGAATATTACGAGGTATCCGTGCGTTAAAACGAATCGGTTCTAGCTATTATACAGTCGGAGAAAATTGAAAAAAACTATTAAACATAAATATCGAATTATCAAGAGCCCTATGGAAAAATTTCAGTTTTTTATTTTTCTATCCTGTACTACTTCAGAGTATCTTTAAAAAAGATTATTACCAATTTGACTCTAAAATGAACGGAAAACCTATTTCTTTGCATTTTTCGATTTTCGAACAAAATCCGGGGTCAAAATGACCATTTTTCCAAAATATGCTCCGAATTCAAAATTTCTTTTTTCTGGTTAAAGACCATTTAAAAACTAATAAAAAAGCTTTATGACAAAATTTTCCACGATTTATACGAGTGCCATAATATAAAGGGAAAAATTAGGTTCCATAAGAGCCTATGTACAGGGATAAGACAACCGGGCTTTTACGTCGATTTTTTTAATTTTTCAGTTTTATTTCGAAAGGCAGTTGTAATAAAATATAAAAAGAATTAACAGGAGGAGAATAAGGAATAATAAAAACCATCAACAAATTGAATCGAAGCTCTAGAAGTCGAGATATTAGTAAAACTGTGAAAAAAAAATAAAAGAAAACTCGTTTTTTTCCACGGTAGCATTTTTTTTCTTAAAATGATAACTGACAAATTATAATGTAAGCCCTAAGTTGGCAATATCCATTAAAAAAAACCCAAGAAAAAAAATTTTTTTTTTGCTCCAAAATCGAAAGGGGTATAGCCATGAAAAATTGTGATTAAATGGTTTTTATTTTTTTCTAACTAAACTATAACTCTGACAACTTTTTGTCTTAAACAAAAGTTCTAGGGAATATTACGAGGTATTCGAATGTTAAAACTAATTGATTACAGCTATCACAGATTCGGAGAAAATTGTAAAAAACTATAAATCATAAATATCGAATTATCAAGAGCCCTATGGAAAGATTTCATTTTTTTATTTTTCTATCTTGTACTACTTTAGGATACCTTTCAAAAAGATTATTATCGATTTGACTCTAAAATGAACAGAAAACCTATTTCTTTGCATTTTTCGATTTTCGAACAAAATCCGGCCCAAAATGAAAATTTTTTCAAAACATGCTCCAAATTCAAAATTTCTTTTTTCTGGCTAAAGACCATTCAAAAAGTAATGAAAAAGCTTAATGACAAAAATTTTCAAAATCTATAATAATGCTACAATATTATGAAAGAAGATAAGTTCCCTTTAAAGCCTATGTATTCGAACCGATGATTTTTTTATTTTTTTTTGAAAGGCAAATTTAAGAAATAATTTAACTAATTAAGATAAAAGGAATAGGGTAATACGAAATATTATCTATAAATATATACATATCATCTAATAGCAGATTTTAATCAAATAGGAAATTTTGATAGTCACGTGACCCTAGAACTTAATATTTTAAAATTTTGTAAAAAATCAACAATTGCATCCTAAATAAACCCCAAATTCCAAATTTGAACCCAATCGGATCAATAGCAAAAAAGTTATGGAAGTCACGTGACTTAAAAAATTCAACATGTCAAATTTCTGTCAAAATTTATTACTTGCATCCTAAATAAAGCCCAAATACTAAATTTCAACCCAATCGGATCAATAGCAAAAAAGTTATGGAAGTCACGTGACTTAAAAAATTCAACATGTCAAATTTCTGTCAAAATTTATTACTTGCATCCTAAATAAAGCCCAAATACTAAATTTCAACCCAATCGGAACAATAGCAAATAAGTTATGGAAGTCACGTGACTTAAACATTCAATATGTCAATTATCTGTTAAAATTTATTAATTGTATCCTAAATAAAGCATAAATACCAAATTTGAACCCAATCGGACTCATAGCAAAAAAGTTACAATAGTCACGTGACCTGGAAGTCAAATGTCAAATATCTGTGAAAAATTAATAATTGCATCCTAAATAAACCCCAAATACCAAATTTCAATCAAATCGGACAAATAGGAAGAAAGTTAAGGTAGTCACGTGACCTTAAAACATAGTCATGTCAAATATCTGTAAAAATTTATTAATCTTATCCGAAATAGGTACTAGGTACCAAATTTCAACCAAATCGCACCAATACCAAAAAAGTTATGATACTCGACTAACCTTAAAAATCAATAATTTCAAAAAAATTTTATTTATATCCCAAAAGCAATGTTTAAGAATTATTAGCATATATTAATAATAAACTAAATAGTAAAAACTCACCTAATATCGAAATTTTTATTTTAAATTAAATAGATCATTACGACTGACCCGTGTATATATTCGAATAATTTTAATAAAATAATCGGGCAAATTTCATTTCGTCTCACCCCGGTATAAAGACACTGACATTTCAAAAAAACGGCATTTTTCGAAGACGTCAAAATGTTTGTCGAATTTTCCTGGCCGCAATACACAATTTCCCCTATTGATATGCACAGATTCGGAAAGCCCATTCATTTTCTGATTCGGTGCTTCCTTTCCCTGATCGTTTCCGGTTCATTTTCATTCATAATTTTACAAAAAACCCAACCAAGTCCCGGCCACCTGTCACGAGCAAAAAATTTGTATCCACCATGCGTCAAAGTATTGTTCCCACCAGCCATTTCATCAGAGTTTAGGTTGACACCTCCAATTACCTGCAAAAACGCAAAAAAATGGACTTTTTTCATAAAATCGCATTTTTCGGGTACTTGTACTATCGCTGGAACCCTGAAATTTTAGTATGTGTTGTAAAACAAAATTTCGGATCTTTTAGATGATGTCTGATCTTTTCACCATGTACAGGGACGTGGCAAATGAATTAAACGCGAAAATTCGAATTGCTCAGAACCTATTAATGTTGGAAGATTGTAATTTTACATAAATATTGGGGTTATTAAAGTATTTAATGCCTGAGAATATAAATGGTCCAGATGCTACTACGAAAAAGTTATTAAATAAAATGTGATTTTCGGGTCGGACCTTCATGGGTAAAGTTCATTATTGCTCGCCCTGTATGGTTCCCAAAAATTTCGGTTATATGGCATATAAAAGGTAAAAGATGAAGTTATTTTTTGAAAAAAAAAATTTTCCCAAAATAAGTATCGTTTGGCGGAAAATCCCAAAAAACTGAAAATGCCAGAACTCGTAAAATAAATTTTTTACAAAAAAAAGCTCCAAGTATGTTAAATCTCTTATAAAATGAAGTCTTTTCGCCGAAACACTTTTTTTATAAAAATTTTTTTTTAGCCTCTGGAGAAGTTTGAATTTTTTTTTTAGTCACTTTTGTTCGCTTATAACAACTCACCCTGTATACCGATCGGGCTCAAAAAGTATACAGACACGTAAGCCCCAAGAACCCATATATCCTGAAAATTTCAACTCGATTGAACGCTTTAAAATTGAGATCTCGTGAGCAACTCGATTTTTACCAATTTTTTTACGAATTTTTGAATTTGAGACAGTACCGCTCCGTTTGGTGGTACCGGAAAAAAAATTCGTTTACGGATCCATCATTCCCAATGTATTGAGAGACCCTATGCCAAATTTCATCGTTTCGCTAGCCATACAGCCAAAGATATGAATTTTTATTTCCAAAAAAACACGATTTTTCGGACCCGGGCCCGCGTGCATAATATAGTCGCAGACGCTCCTATATAACAAGTATAGTCGCTTCGCTCCTATACTTTTGGTCCGTGGGGACCAGTTTGGAACCTTTAGGTCTTGTCAGTGATGGGCCTTAGAGGATTTCTTAAAAAAAATCGCAAATTATCAGGTGTACTTAGGTGAGTCGGGGAGGCTAACGTTTATCTGCCAAGGAAAGAGAGGACCAGTTGTTGGGGTATCATGCTTCAAAGAACCATAATTTGTTATATAGTCGCGTTGTGTGTCAATATACTGTCTTATATTTCAAATATCTGTGAAAGTATATTAATTGTATTCTAAATAAAGCCTGAATACCAAATTCGAACAGAATCGGACCAATAGCAAAAAAGTTACGGAAGTCACGTGACCTAGGCTGAAACTTAAATGTCAGTTATCTGTCATAATTTATTAGTTGTATTCTAAATAAACCATAAATACCAAATTCAGAGAGAAGTTCCCATAAGGGTCTATTTCTTGAAATAGAACAAACAGGGATTTTACGTCGATTTGTTTTAATTTTTCTTTTTATTTTGAAATGTAATAGTAATAAAATATCAAAAGAATGGAGAGTAGGAGAATAAGAAATAAAAGAAACCATCAATGAATTGAATCGAAGCTATAGAAGCCGAGATATTAGTAAAAATGTGGGAAAAAACAAAAGAAAACTGGTTTTTTCCCACGGTATCATTTTTTTTTCTTAAAATAATTATTGACAAATTATAATTTAAGCCCTAAGTTGGCAATTTCAAGTAAAAAAAACCCAAGAAAAAAAAAAATTTTTTTTGGTCGAAAATCGAAAGGGGTATAGCCATGAAAAATTGCGAAAAAATGGTTTTTATTTTTTTAAAAATAAAATATAACTCTGACAACTTTTTGTCTTAAACAAAAGTTTTCGGGAATATTACGAGGTATCCGTGCGTTAAAACGAATCGGTTCTAGCTATTATACAATCGGAGAAAATTGAAAAAAACTATTAAACATAAATATCGAATTATCAAGAGCCCTATGGAAAAATTTCAATTTTTTATTTTTCTAACCTGTACTACTTCAGAGTATCTTTAAAAAAGATTATTACCAATTTGACTCTAAAATGAACGGAAAACCTATTTCTCTGCATTTTTCGATTTTCGAACAAAATCCGGGGTCAAAATGACCATTTTTCCAAAATATGCTCCGAATTCAAAATTTCTTTTTTCTGGTTAAAGACCACTCAAAAACTAATAAAAAAGCTTTATGACAAAATCTTCCACGATTTATACGAGTGCCATAATATAAAGGGAAAAATTAGATTCCATAAGAGCCTATGTATAGGGATAAGACAACCGGGATTTTACGTCGATTTTTTTAATTTTTCAGTTTTATTTCGAAAGGCAATTGTAATAAAATATAAAAAGAATTAACAGGAGGAGAATAAGGAATAATAAAAACCATCAACGAATTGAATCGAAGCTAAAGAAGTCGAGATATTAGTAAAAATGTGGGAAAAAACAAAAGAAAACTGGTTTTTTCCCACGGTATCATTTTTTTTTCTTAAAATAATTATTGACAAATTATAATTTAAGCCCTAAGTTGGCAATTTCAAGTAAAAAAAACCCAAGAAAAAAAAAAATTTTTTTTGGTCGAAAATCGAAAGGGGTATAGCCATGAAAAATTGCGAAAAAATGGTTTTTATTTTTTTCTAACTAAACTATAACTCTAACAACTTTTTGCCTTAAACAAAAGTTCTAGGGAATATTACGAGGTATTCGAATGTTAAAACTAATTGATTATAGCTATCACATATTCGGAGAAAATTGTAAAAAACTATAATTCATAAATATCGAATTATCAAGAGCCCTATGAAAAAATTTCATTTTTTTATTTTTCTATCAGGTACTACTTCAGGATACCTTTCAAAAAGGTTATTATCGATTTGACTCTAAAATGAACAGAAAACCTATTTATTTGCATTTATCGATTTCCGAACAAAACCGGGCCCAAAATTAAATTTTTTTCAAAACATGCTCCAAATTCCAAATTTCTTTTTTCTGGCTAAAGACCATTTAAAAAGGAATGAAAAAGCTTAATGACAAAAATTTTCAAAATCTATAATAATGCTACAATATTATGAAAGAAGATAAGTTCCCTTTAAAGCATATCCAACCGATGATTTTTTAATTTGTTTTTCAAAGGCAAATCTAAGAAACAATTAAGTTAAAAGCAATAGGGTACTACAAAATATTATCTATAAATATATACATATAATCTGATAGGAAATTTCAATCAAATCGGGCGAATACGAAAGAAATTTTGATAGTCACGTGACTTAAAAACGTAATATTTTAAAAATTTGTAAAAATTCAATAATGGCATCCTAATAAAACTCTAAATACCAAATTTCAACCCAATCGGATCAATAGCAAATAAGTTATAGAAGTCACGTGACTTTAAAATTCAATATGTCAAATTTCTGTCATAATTTATTACTTGCATCTTAAATAAAGCCCAAATTCCAAATTTCAACACAATCGGATCAATAGCAAAAGAATTATTAAAGTCACGTGACTTTAAAATATAATTTGTCAATTATCTGATAAAATTTATTAATTGTATCCTAAATAAAGCATAAATACCAACTTTGAACCCAATCGGACTCATAGCAAAAAAGTTACAATAGTCACGTGACCTGGAAGTCAAATGTCAAATATCTGTGAAAAATTCATAATTGCATCCTAAATAAACCCCAAATACCAAATTTCAATCAAATCGGACAAATAGGAAGAAAGTTAAGGTAGTCACGTGACCTTAAAACATAGTCATGTCAAATATCTGTGAAAATTTATTAATCTTATCCGAAATAGGTACTAGGTACCAAATTTCAACCAAATCGCACCAATACCAAAAAAGTTATGATACTCGACTAACCTTAAAAATCAATAATTTCAAAAATTTTTTATTTATATCCCAAAAGCAATGTTTAAGAATTGTTAACATATATTAATAATAAACTAAGTAGTAAAAACTCACCTAATATCTAAATTTTTATTTTAAATTAAATAGATCATTACGACTGACCCGTGTATATATTCGAATAATTTTAATAAAATAATCGGGCAAATTTCATTTCGTCTCACCCCGGTATAAAGACACTGACATTTCAAAAAAACGGCATTTTTCGAAGACGTCAAAATGTTTGCCGAATTTTCCTGGGCGCAATACACAATTTCCCCAATTGATATGCACAGATTCGGAAAGCTCATTCATTTTCTGATTCGGTGCTTCCTTTCCCTGATCGTTTCCGGTTCATTTTCATTCATAATTTTACAAAAAACCCGACCAAGTCCCGGCCACCTGTCACGAGCAAAAAATTTGTATCCACCATGCGTCAAAGTATTGTTCCCACCAGCCATTTCATCAGAGTTTAGGTTGACACCTCCAATTACCTGCAAAAACGCAAAAAAATGGACTTTTTTCATAAAATCGCATTTTTCGGGTACTTGTACTATCGCTGGAACCCTGAAATTTTAGTATGTGTTGTAAAACAAAATTTCGGATCCTTTAGATGTTGTTTGATCTTTTCACCATGTACAGGGACGCCGCAAATGAATTAAACGCGAAAATTCGAATTGCTCAGAACCTATTAAAGTTGGAAGATTGTAATTTTACACAAATACTGGGGTTATTAAAGTATTTAATCCCTGAGAATATAAATGGTCCAGGTGCCACCACTAAAAAGTTATTAAATAAAATGTGATTTTTAGGTCGGACCTTCATGGGTAAAGTTCATTATTGCTCGCCCTGTATGGCTTACGAAAATTTCGGTTATATAGCATATGAAAGGTAAAGGATGAAGTTATTTTTTGAAAAAAAAAAATTTTCCAAAATAAGTATCGTTTGGCAGAAAATTCCAAAAAACTGAAAATGCCAGAACTCGTAAAATAAATTTTTTACAAAAAAAAGCTCCAAGTATGTTAAATCTCTTATAAAACGAAGTCTTTTCGCCGAAACACTTTTTTTATAAAAATTTTTTTTTAGCCTCTGGAGAAGTTTGAATTTTTTTTTTAGTCACTTTTGTTCGCTTATAACAACTCACCCTGTATACCGATCTGGCCCAAAAAGTATACAGTTCTTAAGCCCCCACCGACCCTCATGTCCTAAAAATTTAAAGTCTCTTAAAGGCTTTTTATTTGAGTTCTCGCGTCTGAAAGGAATTTGACCCATTTTTTTACGAATTTTTGACTTTGAGACAGTACCGCTCCGTTTGGTGGTACCGGAAAAAAAAATCGTTTACGGATCCATTATTCTCAATGTATTGAGAGACCCTATGCCAAATTTCATCGTTTCGCTAACCATACAGCCAAAGATATGAATTTTTATTTCCAAAAAAACACGATTTTTCGGGCCCGGGCTCGCGTGCATAATATAGTCGCAGACGCTCCTATATAACAAGTATAGTCGCTTCGCTCCTATACTTTTGGTCCGTGGGGACCAGTTTGGAACCTTTAGGTCTTGTCTGTGAAAAGCCATAAGGGAATTAAAAAAAAAAAATCAAAAATTATCAGGTGTACTTAGGTGAGTCGGGGAGGCTAACGTTTACCTGCCGAGGAAAGAGAGGACCAGTTGTTGGGGTATCATGCTTCAAAGAACCATAATTTATTATATAGTCGCGTTGTGTGTCAAAATACTCTCTTATATTTCAAATATCTGTTAAAATATGTTAATTGTATCCTAAATAAAGCCTGAATACCAAATTACAACAAAATCGGACCAATAGCAAAAAAGTTACGGTAGTCACATGACCTAGGCTGACACTCAAATGTCAGTTATCTGTTATAATTTATTAGTTGTATCCTAAATAAACCATAAATACTAAATTCAGAGAGAAGTTCCCATAAGGGTCTATTTCTTGAAATAGAACAAACAGGGATTTTACGTCGATTTGTTTTAATTTTTCTTTTTATTTTGAAATGTAATAGTAATAAAATATCAAAAGAATTGAGGAGAATAAGAAATAAAAGAAACCATCAATGAATTGAATCGAAGCTATAGAAGCCGAGATATTAGTAAAAATGTGGGAAAAAACAAAAGAAAACTGGTTTTTTCCCACGGTATAATTTTTTTTTCTTAAAATAATTATTGACAAATTATAATGTAAGCCCTAAGTGGGCAATTTCAAGTAAAAAAACCCAAGAAAAAAAAAATTTTTTTTTGCTCCAAAATCGAAAGGGGTACGGCCATAAAAAATTTCGAAAAAACGGTATTTATTTTTTTTAAAATAAACTATAAGACTAACAACATTTTGTCTTTTATAAAAGTTATGAGAAATATTACGAGGTATCCGTACGTTAAAACGAATCGGTTCTAGCTATCATAAAATCGGAGAAAATAAAGAAAAACCATGAAACATAAATATCGAATTATCAAGGGTCCTATGGAAAAATTTAAATTTTTTATTTATCTATCCTATACTACTTTTAAGTACCTTTCAAAAAGGTTATTATCGATTTGACTCTAAAATAAACGGAAAACCTATTTCTTTGCATTTTTCGATTTTGAAGCAAAATCCGGGCTCAAAATAAGAATTTTTTCAAAATATGCTCCAAATTGAAAATTTCTTTTTTCTGGTTAAAAACCATTCAAAAACTAACGAAAAAGCTTTATGATAAAATTTTCCACGATTTATACGAGTGCCATAATATAAAGGAAAAAATAAGGTCCCATAAGAGCCTATGTATAGGGATAACACAACCGGGTTTTTACGTCGATTTTTTTAATTTTTCAGTTTTATTTCGAAAGGCAATTGTAATAAAATATAAAAAGAACTAACAGGAGAAGAATAAGGAATAATAGAAACCATCAACGAATTGAATCGAAGCTATAGAAGCCGAGATATTAGTAAAAATGTGAAAAAAAATAAAAGAAAGCTCGTTTTTTCCCACGGTACCATTTTTTTTTGTTAAAATTATAATCGACAAATCATAATGTAAGCCCTATGATGGCAATTTCAAGTAAAAAAAACCCAAGAAAAAAAAATTTTTTTTTGCTCCAAATTCGAAAGGGGTATAGCCATGAAAAATTGTGAAAAAATGGTTTTTATTTTTTTCTAAATAAACTATAACTCTGACAACTTTTTGTCTTAAACAAAAGTTCTAGGGAATGTTACGAGGTATTCGAATGTTAAAACTAATTGATTATAGCTATCACAGATTTGGAGAAAATTGTAAAAAACTATTAATCATAAATATCGAATTATCAAGAGCCCTATGGAAAAATTTCAACTTTTTATTTTTCTATCTTGTATTACTTCAGGATACCTTTCAAAAAGGTTATTATCGATTTGACTCTAAAATGAACAGAAAACCTATTTATTTGCATTTATCGATTTTCAAACAAAATCCGGCCCAAAATGAAAATTTTTCAAAACATGCTCCAAATTCAAAATTTCTTTTTTCTGGCTAAAGACCATTCAAAAAGTAATGAAAAAGCTTTATGACAAAATTTTTCAAAATCTATAATAATGCCACAATATTACGAGAGAAGATAAGTTCCCTTTAAAGCCTATGTATTCGAACCGATGATTATTTAATTTATTTTTGAAAGGCAAATTTAAAAAATAATTTAATTAATTAAGATAAAAGGAATAGGGTAATACAAAATACTATATATAAATATATACATATCATCTAATAGCAAATTTCAATCGAATAGGAAATGTTGATAGTCACGTGACCCTGGAACTTAATATTTTAAAATTTTGTAAGAAATCAACAATTGCATCCTAATTAAACCCCAAATTCCAAATTTGAACCCAATCAGACCCATAGCAAAAAAGTTATGGAAGTCACGTGACTTTAAAATTCAATATGTCAAATTTCTGGCAAAATTTATTACTTGCATCCTAAATAAAGCCCAAATACTAAATTTCAACCCAATCGGATCAATAGCAAAAGAATTATGAGAGTCACGTGACTTTAAAATATAATTTGTCAATTATCTGTCAAAATTTATTAATTGTGTCCTAAATAAAGCATAAATACCAAATTTGAACCCAATCGGACTCATAGCAAAAAAGTTACAATAGTCACGTGACCCGGAAGTCAAATGTCAAATATCTGTCAAAAATTAATAATTGCATCCTAATTAAAGCCCAAATACCAAATTTAAACCCAATCGGACTCATAGCAAAAAAGTTACAATAGTCACGTGACCTGGAAGTCAAATGTCAAATATCTGTGAAAAATTAATAATTGCATCCTAAATAAACCCCAAATACCAAATTTGAACCCAATCAGACCAATAGCAAAAAAGTTACAATAGTCACGTGACCCGGAAGTCAAATGTCAAATATCTGTGAAAAATTAATAATTGCATCCTAACTAAACCCCAAATACCAAATTTCAATCAAATCAGACCAATAGTTAAAAAGTTACGGTAGTCACGTGACCTTAAAACATAGTCATGTCAAATATCTGTAAAAATTTATTAATCTTATCCGAAATAGGTACTAGGTACCAAATTTCAACCAAATCGCACCAATACCAAAAAAGTTATGATACTCGACTAACCTTAAAAATCAATAATTTCAAAAAATTTTTTATTTATATCCCAAAAGCAATGTTTAAGAATTGTTAACATTTATTAATAATAAACTAAATAGTAAAAACTCACCAAATATCTAAATTCTTATTTTAAATTAAATAGATCATTACGACTGACCCGTGTATATATTCGAATAATTTTAATAAAATAATCGGGCAAATTTCATTTCGTCTCACCCCGGTATAAAGACACTGACATTTCAAAAAAACGGCATTTTTCGAAGACGTCAAAATGTTTGCCGAATTTTCCTGGCCGCAATACACAATTTCCCCTATTGATATGCACAGATTCGGAAAGCCCATTCATTTTCTGATTCGGTGCTTCCTTTCCCTGATCGTTTCCGGTTCATTTTCATTCATAATTTTACAAAAAACCCAACCAAGTCCCGGCCACCTGTCACGAGCAAAAAATTTGTATCCACCATACGTCAAAGTATTGTTCCCACCAGCCATTTCATCAGAGTTTAGGTTGACACCTCCAATTACCTGCAAAAACGCAAAAAAATGGACTTTTTTCATAAAATCGCATTTTTCGGGTACTTGTACTATCGCTGGAACCCTGAAATTTTAGTATGTGTTGTAAAACAAAATTTCGGATCTTTTAGATGATGTCTGATCTTTTCACCATGTACAGGGACGTGACAAATGAATTAAACGCGAAAATTCGAATTGCTCAGAACCTATTAAAGTTGGAAGATTGTAATTTTACACAAATAATGGGGTTATTAAAGTATTTAATCCCTGAGAATATAAATGGTCCAGGTGCCACCACTAAAAAGTTATTAAATAAAATGTGATTTTCGGGTCGGACCTTCATGGGTAAAGTTCATTATTGCTCGCCCTGTATGGTTCCCAAAAATTTCGGTTATATGGCATATGAAAGGTAAAAGATGAAGTTATTTTTTGAAAAAAAAAAAATTCCCAAAATAAGTATCGTTTGGCAGAAAATCCCAAAAAACTGAAAATGCCAGAACTCGTAAAATAAATTTTTTACAAAAAAAAGCTCCAAGTATGTTAAATCTCTTATAAAACGAAGTCTTTTCGCCGAAACACTTTTTTTATAAAAATTTTTTTTTAGCCTCTGGAGAAGTTTCAATTTTTTTTTTAGTCACTTTTGTTCGCTTATAACAACTCACCCTGTATACCGATCTGGCCCAAAAAGTATACAGTTCTTAAGGCCCCACCGACCCTTATGTCCTAAAAATTTTAAGTCTTTTAAAGGCTTTTTATTTGAGTTCTCGCGTCTGAAAGGAATTTGACCCATTTTTTTACGAATTTTTGACTTTGAGACAGTACCGCTCCGTTTGGTGGTACCGGAAAAAAAAATCGTTTACGGATCCATCATTCTCAATGTATTGAGAGGCCCTATGCCAAATTTCATCGTTTCGCTAACCATACAGCCAAAGATATGAATTTTTATTTCCAAAAAAACACGATTTTTCGGGCCCGGGCTCGCGTGCATAATATAGTCGCAGACGCTCCTATATAACAAGTACGAGCTTCGCTCGTACTTTGATCAGTTGGGACCAGTAGAAAAGCTTTTGGTCAGAGGAAACTAATTAAAAAGATTGTTTAACAGGTGCTGCCCCGGCAACGCTGTGAGCTTAACGACCATTTGTTTTTACGGTTTTTGGGGTATCATGCTTCTAAGAATCATGATGTGATAAGAGCTCCGCTCTACTCTTTTCATTCAGCCGTCTTCCTTCAAAGATTGGTGATCCAAGTGACAAGCAACTTGTTAAACAGCTGCTCTGAAGATGTTGGATGAGCCATCTGTGTAGATCCTCGAGCAATGAGTTGTGTATTCTCACTATTCACCTTTTCTCTAAATTCTTCCCTTGAAAACCAACCGATGTATTTCATTATAATCTCCTCTTATTCTAGGTCCAATACACCATAATTTGCACTATTTTATTGTTATCATTAGCTTTATCATTAGTTTTCCTGCATTCTATTGAGAGCTTTGATGTTTCTTATTTTTTCGATTCAGGATATGTGTAGTGTTCTCTTATATATTTCGAAAGCTTTAATGCATTTTTCAAGCAAAAAATTGAGAGTCAAATGCAGTCATACAGGAGGATGAAGGTTGGTGAAGACTTCTAGGTCTAGGTCACACCTGATAAAGATGTTTTTTATGGGGATGAGAGTAAGTACGCTGAAATAAATAATAAGACTCTAGCACACACCTATGCATAATATATCAACCCTTTGTAAAAATTCAATAATTTTACCTAAATAAAACATAAATTTTTGGCAAATCATGTTTCATAAAATCCTGCATTGAAATATTTCAAACTGGTTTTGCCATATATCTTTTCTAATATCCTTTATTTTATATTGGCCTTTATATTAAGGTTAATACAATGAAATATGCAAATGATAATCAGAAACGGAATAAGGAATACAATAAACCATTAACGGATTGAATCGGAGCTACAGAAGCCGAGATATTAATGAAACATTGGAAAAAACAAAAGAAAACTTGTTTTTTCCCACTATATCACTTTCTTTTTCTTAAAATGGCTATTGACTAATTTTAATGTAAGCCCTAAACAGATAATTTCTAGTAAAAAAAACCAAAGAAAAACATTTTGTTCGAAAATCGACAGGGAAGGATTAAAAAAGGTTATAACCGATTTGACTCTAAAATGAACAGAAAACCTATTTATTTGCATTTTTCAATTCTCGAAGAAAGTCCGTGTTCAAGATGAACATTTTTTCAAAATATGCTCCCAATTTAATTTTTTTATTGGTTCAAGATCATTCAAAAAATAGTAAAAAAGCTTATTGACAAATTTTTTTACAATTTATGGGAGTGCCACAATAGAAAAGGAAAAGATTAGACCGTATAATAATCTGTGTATTGGGATTGGATAAAAGAATTTTCACGTCGACTGTTCTATTTTCCATTTTCATTTTGAAAGTCAATTAGGTAAATGGAAAGATGAATAGAAGCTAAAATTAAGCTAGTAAAATAAACCATTGAAATAAAATAACCGTCACTTGCTTTAACAACCCCTGCAATGAAATTTATCTACTAAACTTACCCTATGTCGCCCAAACCCTAAATTCAAAAAAAACAATTAGAACTAGGTATATGAATTTTGCTGCCAAAATATTAAATTATATAATTTATCAAACCGACCGTGAAAAAATAAATTTTAGTGCGCCCATGACATGCCAAGCTCAAACAGCAATGCTCAATGACATCTGAATTTGACAAGTCAGTTAAATTCAGATGTCAATGTCAACCCAATAAAACAATAATATAATTCACCTTGAGAAATTATTATTTTTTAACTAATATTTATTGGAAAACTTCAACACAAATTATTTGCTAAATAAAACTGATGAAAATCTCATAACTTCATTCAAGTTCGCATATATTTTGCCTGTGTGGCCTTTGTTTTGTGTACCTAGAATTATTACAAGGTATGATTTGTTTTCATCCTGGTCAACAATTTAACAGCTATGGGACCCATTTGTTGTAGGAGAAGAATTGCATGTTTTAACTGCTGATTAGACTACACAACCAGAAATAAATAAGCTAAATGAAGTATGTTAGGATACCCCAGAGATCATGAAATGTGTTTGATAGGGCTCAGACCCTGCACTTAAGGACATCCATCAAGAAATCATTGAGATTCTACCATATTGATGAAAATGGGAAACCAGAAAGAACTTCCTGTCTTTACTGTTGGTTAGAGTACACAGCCAGAAATAAATAAGCTACAGGAAGTATGTTAGGATTCCCCAGAGATCATGAAATGTGTTTGAAGGGATATGAATCAGCTTTTTTGTTGTGAGTAATACGGAGCAATATTTTAATAAAGTTTTACTTATTACTGGATTGTTTCACCAGAAGATAATTTATATACTTTGTGTTGTCTCAATGAAATATGCATATCTAATTATATATACTTTATTTGTTTCAGATCTTGAATAGGCAAAATGGCACGAGAATCTTCCAACTGGACCCAAAGTCTCTATTTTTGGTTAGAAAATAAAACTTATTTAATGTTTATGTTCCATGACCTGTTTATTGTTTTATTAAATTTTGTCATACAGTTATTTAGTTTTAATAATTAAAGAGAAAATTGATCTATAGTAGTTGTTGTTGTTTTTTTTTTTTTGAAGATTCCATTCCTTAAGGCATAAACCACATTATGCTCTTCTCTGCAGTTATTACCATATGATTGTTATCCATTTCATACACATGTTTAATTTTAAAATTTCATATAATAAATAGTTTTGACAATCTACCCTCATATAAAGCAGATATTATTGGAACAGTTTTCTAAGAGCTACTGTTTATATGTGGCGATCAGTTTAAATTTGTACATACACTTAATCAGAAATATTTCATATACAGTATTTATATCTGAATGTTCTTACATACTTAACTAAAGGAGTGCTTTATTCTTTTGCTTAATCATAATATATCTTGTTTAATCAATGTTTTTAATTTATTTAGAAAGTCATTTCAGATATGTACTTAGGTCATTAATAAGTTACAATGCCTTGCAGAAAAGCAAACATATCTGGTTTCTAAATTGGTACACTGGCTGAAAGGGAGGACAAGAGAACTCCAAAGACTAACCCTTTCAGCACACTTACAAGTATCTTTTAGTTTCTCATAATGCTCTCAGTCAATTAAATATTTATTTATTCAATCAATATATGGGAAACCCCATTGTACAAAAGATTTGGTTACAATATTAAATAAAGTAAAAGATATATAATTAACATAATAAAAGTACTTTCACGAACATAATTAGACAGTCTTCAAAACATATACACAAGAAATAAACACAATAAGAAAACAATAAATTAAAATATTTGACTCAGTTGACCAATAAATCCAGTGAGCTTGCAAATGGATCAAGTTCAGGGTGAGAGTTGAAATAGGCAAGACTAGGACAGATTGGAGAATGTAAAGAATAGTTGGAGTGTTAGATTGGTAAAGCAAACAGTTCATGTCTCCTTAGGGTGCGTGCAGGGACCTTTAAATTAAAGCTGTTGATGAGAGCAGGGCAATCAATAAGCCCATGAATAACCTTATACATAAAGCTGAGGTCACTTTGAATCCTTCTAGATTCCAACGATTGAAGTCCCAATATTGCCTCCATGTCAAGTAGGCTCTCCTGCATATTCAACTCATAGGAACAGTACTGGGTAAACCTCTTTTGGACTCTTTCAAGTTGCGTTTTGTGACAATTATAAAAAGGAGACCAAATGATCGAGGCATACT
Source organism: Anthonomus grandis grandis (assembly GCF_022605725.1). Lineage (NCBI taxonomy): Eukaryota > Metazoa > Arthropoda > Insecta > Coleoptera > Curculionidae > Anthonomus > Anthonomus grandis. The sequence continues at coordinate 22,906,050 of NC_065555.1, forward strand.
CTAAATGACTTCTAACCAATGAACAATAAAGTATCTTCAAAGTAGATATAGACATGTCACGACAAGTTTGTAAAACAAAACCTAACATCTGAGAGGCCTTCCCCTCCACAAGATCATAGTGTTCCCCAAATTTGAGCTGAGTATCAAAGACTACTCCTAAATCCTTTATTGAGTCAAGAGAACTAAGTACTATGTTATCAATAGTGTATATATTATTCATTTTATTTTTAAGTCTAGAGAATCCAATTGAGTAGCACTTATTTATACTTAAAGAGAGATCATTCATATTAGCCCACTTTACAAAAAAATATGTTAAATCATTTATAATATTTTCACTAGATTAGCTATTTTACAGTTTGATTTTCCAGTAGAAGAAGAACATGAATACTCACACAATTCTCTTAAATATTCCAAGTTAAAGGAAAAAACATTCAATATTATTTAAATCTTTTTTTTTTTTTGTAAGTAGAAGTCCATTGTTGAAGTGGAGTGGCTATAATATAGTGGGTTGGGAAGACTTTTCTCGACAAATGAAAATGCCAATCTTTTGTCAAGAGGTATGCATTTTGATGAGTTGATGTTTGTTGCATCATCATCAGACTCTAACACTACATAGCTGTAATGTTTACATGAAAAACCAGGAAGTTTTTCTGCCCTTCCCAACCCGCTATATTTTAGGTAGGTAAAATAAATGGGGCCACAGGTAAATAATTAAGTAAAATCATCTTTATTTCAGAAACACTTATGTTACACTTACACATCACTTTATCTGATAGAAAAGAGAGATTTAACAAAAATAGCTGTTCTTTCACCTAATTTAAACATAAACACAATTTATTCATGCCATATACACAAAGGAGCTCACATATGTCACAGAGAAAATCTTTACACTTCTTAATATTATTATTAATCAAAGGATTTAAAGCCTAAAAGTTTTAGATTATAATTACATATATGAGAAATCATCATTTAGAAATTCTTGTATTGAGAAAAAACATTTTTTTAATAAATATTGTTTTATAGTAAATTTATATTGCAGTAAAAAACTTGGTAGGTAACAGTTTAATGGTAGCAGGGAGAGCATTATAGAGTTTGGGACCATAGAAAGAAACCCCACACATACCCTTGTGAATCCTATAAAGATCTGTATATATATATATGTTCTCTATTTCTCGTAAAATGATCATGTACATTTTTGTTTGTGGAGTAATCGCTAATATGTTATTTAATATGTACCAATATATAATTATTATCCATTTCATACACATGTTTAATTTTCATCAAAATTTCATATAATAAATAGTTTTGACAATCTACCCTCATATAAAGCAGATATTATTGGAACAGTTTTCTAAGAACTACTGTTTATATTTGGCGATCAGTTTAAATTTCTACATACACTTAATCTGAAATATTTAGTAGACAGTATTTATACCTGAATGTTCTTACATACTTAACTAAAGGAGTGCATTATTCTTTTGCTTAATCATAATATATCTTGTTTAATCAATGTTTTTAATTTATTTAGAAAGTCTTTTAAGATATGTACTTAGGTCATTAATAAGTTACAATGTCTTGCAGAAAAGTAAACATATCTGGTTTCTAAATTGGTACACTGGCTGAAAGGGAGAACAATAGAATTCCAAAGACTAACCCTTGAAGCACACTTACAAGTATCTTTTAGTTTCTCATAATGCTCTTGGTCAATTAAATATGTTAAATCATTTATAATATTTTCACTAGATTAGCTATTTTACAGTTTTATTTTCCAGTAGTAAAAGAACATGAATACTCACCCAATTCTCTTAAATATTCCAAGTCCATTCTTGAAGTGGAGTGGCTATAATATAGCTGGTTGGGAAGACTTTTCTCCACAAATGAAAATGCCAATCTTTTGTCAAGAGTTATGCATTTTAATGATGTTCACTTATCACCATCAGACTCTAACACTACATAGCTGTAATGTTTACATGAAAAACCAATAAGTTTATAAGTTTTTCTGCCCTTCTAACCCAACCCAACCCGCTATATTATTTCAATCTTTTAGGTAGGAAAAATAAATGGTGACCACAGTTATATAATTAAGTAAAATCATCTTTATTTCCGGAACACTTATGTCACACTTACATATCACTTTATGTGATAGAAAAGAGAGATTTAACAAAAATAGCTGTTCTTTCACCTAATTTAAACATAAACATAATTTATTCATGCCATATACACACAGGTCCTCACATATATCAGAGAAAATCTTTACACTTCTTAATATTATTAATAATCAAAGGATTTAAAGCCTCAAAGTTTTATATTATAATTACATATATGAGAAATCATCTTTTAGAAATTCTTGTATTGAGAAAAAACATTTTTTTAATAGATATTGTTTTATAGTAAATTTATATTGCAGTAAAAAACTTGGTAGGTAACAGTTTAATGGTAGCAGGGAGAGCATTATAGAGTTTGGGACCATAGAAGGAAACCCCACACTTAACCTTGTATATCCTATAAAAATCTGTATATATATGTTCTGTATTTCTTGTGAAATGATCATGTACATTTTTGTTAGTGGAGTAATCGCTAATATGTTGTTAATTATGTATCAAACTGTGTAATATATAAATAATTCTCTGTAAGGAAACTATCTTTGATACCTAAGTAATAAAGAATATTAAACCACAACAATAAGATAAAAAAAAGTCTCTCCAGTTTTAGATTGGTTTTTTCTGCTTCTTTTCACCACCATCTTCCACCTTATCATGAATTCAATACTTGAAACATCTTGCTGCTAGAATCTGCATTCCTCCCATTGGATAGTGCCACAACTGGATGCTATCAACTGCTTCGGTTATCCTCTTAGATTTTTAAAGCCTGCCATCTCGCTGACCTGAGCAGTCAGACTAAGTGGCCTGCTACCAGTCAGAAGCAAAAACATTAAGATACCCTTGTATGGACACTCATTGTTAGATCATACAGATATCTATTTGTTATTCATATTTTACTAGGGACACATAAATGTAGTTGAATTTTCTTTCTTTTAAGGTTACACACACCTCTTGCTTGAAATGCTGACAACTTATAATATATGCAAGGTGTAATATAACATTTACAGCGTCTAGTTAAGCGAAAATTTGCCAATCTTCAACATTTTGGACCTTATTCCAACTTATAAGTGCAATATTTTTTCCTTTTTGGTATTATTATTTATTTACTTAGTACATGACACTCATGACAGAGGTTAGGTTGTCATTGCATTAAAGCTCACATTACATTAAGGCTTACCTTTAAGGCTTGCGTTTTCTTTACAACTTATTCAAATAATAACAATGATCCACAGTTAGATTTTGTGGTAAAATAAATAAATAGTCCACATTAAACCTCCACTCCCGCACCCAAAATGCCATGTATGAGTCCTTTTGTCACATGAAAACACTGTCACAAGAATTATCACGGCTAAAAGAACTTGATTTGATAGAAGATATGCACATAATCGGATTCTACAGAGTCTCTTGAATAATTTCACACCAATTTCAGGAAATTCTGAGCTAATTTAAGCATTTTATCAATAAAAATAAGAAGCAAGTCCGAGCCGATACATCCACGTTGACGTTGACTGCTCACGTTGACGTCATGTCATGTTGTCAAAACCGCCGTAAAACTCGGCATCAAAATCGCGGGTAGACGTCAAAATCGACCATTTTCAGACGATGATTTCGGGTATAAGAAAAGGTTTTTACCTTATGATTTGTACATGGAAAAATAGTATAAAGCCTTAGGAACAGTTTAACATCAATTCTGGACCGATTCCAATCAGTTTTAGTAGTCAAATTTCGATTATAAAAAGGGTCTTATTTTAAGTGGAAACGGGCGAAAATCGCCGGTTTCGCTGCCATGGAGACGCGCACTTGTTGGGTGCTAGACCACATTAGTTTTTATACCCTGATCATCGGGCCCGTAGGGGTACCAATATTCAGCTGACCGATATTTTGGGACCTTTCATGGAAAATTGCATTTTCTTGGAAAATGGTGATATTTGAAACAAAACGGATTTAGTGGATTATAGCCAGATAAATTCCGCGTGTTTGAGGGCAAAAATGGTCTTCGTAGGTGGCATAGCCATTGCGGTATTAGGCCTCAAAGTCAAAAAATAGTGTAGAGCAAAAACTGCTCTGCGTAGATGATTGTAGAGTGTGTCAAAAAATTGCTTTTAAAAGGTTCTTTAAATGCTCCAATTGAATGAAACCTCTAAGTGCCTCCACTAAAAAGTTATTAATATTTGAAAAAAAAAAGTGTGAAAAAGGGTATTTTCAACTGAGGGCTTCTCACCCTGTATAAACGATAGCCTTAAACTTAATACACCGTTTTATTCGGAAAGAACGCAGGTTCAATTAATCCAAATAAATTTTTTTAAAATTTTGCACCATAAAAATTTCACAGAGAAAAAACTAAAAAAAGTCAATTTTTTAAGGTTTTTTTGGTTTTTCTCCTAAACAAAAAATTTTTTTAAAAAAAGTCCTAAATAAAAATTGTAGCTCTCGATAAGGCGCACACATCTTCTGTGAGTCACTGTTTCCGGAAAGATACCGTTAAACCGTCAGAGGGGCTAGAATATCACAAATGTTTGAAACTTTGAGCGTTAAAAAAAAATACTTCCCGTGTGCTGAGAATTACCAAAAAGTATACAGTCCATCTAGAGATGAGGTCTAATCGACCCGTTAAATTTCATAAAATTCAAACAACCGTTGCGACCTGTATCGAAACACGTGGAAAAAATCGAGCAAAAATTTTTTTTTGAGTTTTAAGGCTTCCCCCTCCTAAACAAAAAAACAAATGAAAATTTGTAGATAATAGAGTTGTAGCCTCATATATCTACATTATAAAAATATAAAAATCACTTCTCTACCCTAATTAGAAAAAAAGTTATAAGCACTTTTGTCCGCCGAGTCCCGAGGTCGTGCGAAAACTCCCCAAAAGTAGCGGCCCTCCATAAGAGCTACGCTCTTATAACAAGTACGAGCTTCGCTCGTACTTTGATCAGTTGGGACCAGTAGAAAAGCTTTTGGTCAAAGGAGACTATTTAAAAACTAAAATTTATTACATGATGTTTAACAGGTGCTCCGGCAACGCGGTCAGCAATATGTCTTACAAGTTTTTGTATTTACGGTTTTTGGGGTATCACGCTTCAGAGAATCATGATGTGATAAGAGCTCCGCTCTTATCTCTCTTATCTAAGTATGCTAAAATGCATAATATGACTGCAGCATTTGACGTAAACAGTTATACTAGAGAAACCACAAAAACCAGATTCAAAATTAACTTGACATAAATATAAGAAGGATTTTTAAATAATATTATAGTGAATAGTTAAAAATATACTCTTACCAATCTTCATAGGTCATACAGTTTCAAGGAAATACAGTTAAAATACAATTACTTGCTTTCTGTTTATATTCCTTGTATTATATGCATTACAGTATAAGTTCAATAAACTGGATAATTGGGAGATGTAAATCCTGGCAAGTCATCTTTCCTAGCCAAGGCATAATTTGAATTCCTACAAAAAAAAAATATTTTAAAAGATTTGAGAAAAAGATTGAGGCAAAAACTTACTTAATGTGGATACTGAAGCCAGGCTATACTGCTGCCATATGGATATACTGCCAACATATAGTTTCGTCCTTAGTGGGTGATACATATCCGAAAAATGTTTGATATTTTAGAAAGTAACAAATAAATGTTACCTTTTGAAATATTTTTAGGTCTAAAATGTAGAAGTAGGCATAATAATTGTGACGCGGCACGAAGAAATCCACCTAAGCATACATAGAAAAGTTTCACAGGACAGCCGTGAAATGGTCGCCTCATTTCTCGAACGAGCATACGGGAAGGAATCGGTTGTACAGGAGACGTAAGTGGAACGGGGAAAAAAGATTGCTCCGTGCGCATGTTGAAGAACAGTGGGAAATACCAAACTTTGAAATTCAGCAACTTCGTTATTTAAAGTATTACAAAATTTCGGAATGCAAAATGTCGTTAAAAATCAGCTCAAAATCTATAAGAATGAATTGAAAATGAAAAATTGGATTTTTTGACGTTTAGGTGGATTTCTTCGTGCGGCGTCAAATTTTTTTTCACATATTTCTTTCTGAGAAATTTTAAACATTAAAACTGCTGGGACACCTTTTGAGAATATTAGAAAAATGACTCCACTGCAATTTACTTTGTCAAAGCCCATTAAGATTACGTAAAGAAGAAGCTGTTCAAAATTGCCTCCATAAAGCGACTTTTACATTTGAATTAGAAAATGATTTACCACTTCACGTTAGCTCATTATAGATTGAAATTGAATGATGATGAAAATTTTAATGATTTTTTCAACCTAGAGTCAAATGTGTTGGTGAAGATTAAAACAGAAATTTAAAATCGATTTAAAATACTATCCGAAGATTCTCATGTCGATGAAGTTCCAGTATCGACCAAATGCATAGCATTTGGTTCTTACTGGTACGTAAGGTGAAGGAAGACATTATCCTAACCAAAAAGCTTAACATCCCGAGTCGTTAGTTTTCTTTTTAAATTAGAAATACGATTTCGGGATGTTATTTAAAAAAAAAAGAAAAACTTATTTTTAATATTAAAAAAAAAAGTAATTATATTGCCAGTAAAATAATATACTGCTATATTATGGCAGAGAAAAAATCAAACCATAAATAGAAATTTATGTGAATCCTACTAAGAACTAGCATTCTTGATATTTGTTTATTTTATTTTTATGAAAAAATAGAATATATGTTTTATGTAGTCTAAAATATATTAGAATATGACCATATAAATATAATGGCCCATATAATGAAGAAAATACCAGATGTTTACTGGAGGTTCTCATTAATTAAACGAGATTTTAAAAATATTCTTTATCCTTAAATTCGTCCATCCTTCTTAAATATGCTGTCAAAATCTCTGTATCGATTTTGTGCATATTGGCGTGGCGTGGCTTTGAAAAAGACATTAATCCTTAAATTCGTCCAGCCTTTTAAAATAAACATCAAAATCTCTGTATTGATTTTGTGCATATTGGCGTGGATTTAAAAAAAGACATTTATCCTCAAATTCGTCCATCCTTCTAAAATATGCTGTCAAAATCTCTGTATCGATTTTGTGCATATTGGCGTGGCGTGGATCTGAAAAACACATTAATATCCTCAAATTCGTCCATCCTTCTAAAATATGCTGTCAAAATCTCTGTATCGATTTTGTGCATATTGGCGTGGCGTGGATCTGAAAAACACATTAATATCCTCAAATTCGTCCATCCTTCTAAAATATGCTGTCAAAATCTCTGTATTGATTTTGTGCATATTGGCGTGGCGTGGATTTGAAAAAATTTTCCTCATCTTGTGTGGTCGCCTGTATAGGCTAGTAGTATCGGTTTTCATGTAGGATGATATCTAGTTTCAAAATTTAACATTTTTCCAAGACTAATAAATATACATCTTCTAAAGTATTATCGAAGCTAGATATTCTTGTTATCCGATTGTCATCGCATTTCCACCATTGATCATCATAATTTACTAAAGAAGTATAATGGCCTGATTCTATGGTATTTCCATGATGTCTAATAACACTCCTTACTTTAAATATTTGATTATCCAAATGTATACTTTCAGGGGCAAAATTGAAAAATTTGGTGTTTATCTTACTACCTTGAGGACTAATTCTCTGAAGACACACCACTAAATATTTGATGCAAACAACTACTGAGCGTGTTCTTAGATTACAATTATTACAATTAGGGCAAAGCCTATCAGAGTCTTTTAACATTAACATCGAATTAAAATCAATTACGTCATCACAGTTTTCAGGAAAATAAAGAAAATATGTGTATATCAGTTGTTCGCCCCCATTTGTATAAACATCACAACTTTGGCAATTTAAGAGTTCATAGGTGGTGGCTTTTATAAAAATCCCAAAATCATCAACATCTAATTTTTGAATCAAAGCCTGGCAAAATGATTGGGCATCCTTTTGTTGATTTTCCGCAAAATCGTCACTATGTGGTCCAGTTACTAATCGACGAACTGTTGCAGTGCAATTAATTTTTTTCAGCAAAATATCATTTAAAATGTTATTTAATGCTGTATTCTTCTTTGAAATAGAAGCGTGAAATTCGGGCAAACATAAAAAGGATTGAATGACACTATTTGCATAACAGGACACCTTATCATCGTTTACTAATGCGGGTGGTTTATTTATTACATAAGGAATAGTATCCTGATCCGAACTAAGATCTATTACGATGTCATTATTTACACTTTCATTTTGATAGATGGAATCAGATAAAACATTTTGAGTTAAAGTGTGACTAGTTCTAAATCGACTTTTCATAAGAGATTTTGTTAGATCATCGTTGTTCGCTTTATCTAACTGACGCTTTGGAATAAAACCATTGTCATAAAGACTAACCACTATTGATTTATGGTGACTATATACCGTGTTATAAATATTGTGACTTAAATTATTAAAATTACTGAATAGCCAATCAATTTGGGTTTTTGATTTAGTAGTAGACTCACCAATGTCAAGTTTTGAAGTTAAGCCTTTTGATATTAAGCAATGTTTTAGACCATTATCACAGTTATTAATAATATCCTTATTAAAATCTCCAATGATTAAAATGTCCCCTTGTTGCCCAATAAGAATTTCGTCTAAACAAATTTTTGCTTCTATAACAGTCAGTTTTGGTGGAATATAAACTGCTATAACATTTATATCATTCAAAAAAAATGAAATTGCTTGAAAAAGTATACCAGAGAAGTTTTTTACATATTTTTTCACTAATTTTATTTCCACTGGTATATCTAGTTTCTTGTAACAAATAATTCCGAAAGGTTTACTGACACTTTGATCATTAATTAAATTGGCAAAAATTTCAAAGTTATTTAATTTTAAATTTTGTTTGTTCTTATGCAACCATGTTTCAACAAATATTAATATATGTGCGTCTTTAAAAATTGGATTATTACTAATAAGACTAATATTCTTTGAGAAACTCTGCACATTATGGTAAGCAATTATGCATTTAACATTTGAATCCTTAATAAATTGAGTGTCATACTTTGATGTTATAAGTTTATTTGTTTGCATACTTACTAATTCCTTAAAAGCTGCATTATCTTCGTTTGGCGGTTTTGGAGCCTTGAAGTTTCCAACAATATAGAGGCCGCTAAGCTTAGTGGCTCGACTACAAGCAACGTAGGTACTGCTTCGGGTCATCCTACTTGAAATATGGATAGCAACTTGTTCGTAGGTTGCGCCTTGACTTTTATGAATGGTAATTCCCTCGCTGATTAACAGAGGAAATTGAAGTCGTTCAACATGTACGTTGCTGCCTTTTTTAATCTTAATAGCTCTTGCGGCTTTTTCTATTGGCGTCCAAGTGGATGGAATATGTTTGGATTTCATAAGGGATTGCGCTTTGTTTCTGCATTCTTTCCCAGATTTATCGTCGAAAAACTCAATCCAAACTCGATAAGGAATCTGGTTTTGATTATAGTCTATTTGGCGTAAAATACCTGTGGCACCATTAACTATGCCGTCACTAGTATCTATATTCATGGAGATCATGTATTTGGCATCTATTTGTAGAATTAATGTTAACATTAAGCCAAAACTTTCTTCTTTTTTTAACCCTTTAGCATGTTCCATAAATAATTGTTTTAAGCGATCAGAGCAACTTCCTTTTATGATATCGCGAGCCTCACTTACTGCCCTTTCTGTTTTATATGTGGACAGTTTTTTTTCATTAAACGCATCTACTTCCTTATTAGTGGCAAATAGGTGCATTGCATTTTCAGGAATTAGATCTGTATGAATTTCTCTTGATCTTATGAGCTCTATATCCTCATTAGTCATTTTGCCAAGAGCCATATTGTTTAGGGCTACAGCAAAAGCTTTATCTTCACTCTGTCTCATTATCTCAGTCAATTCGAAATATTTAAAATGATCCCACAAATATGTGCCACATAGCTGCTTGTACGGATTTGATTTGACTGGCAAAAATATAAATACGTCCATCACTGGTGGAAGTTGGCGAATGTCTCCACACATAATAATAGGTATATTACCAAAGACAGCATCAGATTTAAATATTTGCTGTAATCTACTATTAATATGGTCAAACATTCTGGCGCCTACCATGGAATATTCATCTATTATAATTAATTTCAAATCACATAAATTACAATAAATCGTATTAACTACGTCATGGCTCAACGGAACTAATTCTTCACCATATTGAGATATCGGAAGAGATAATGCTGAGTGTAGGGTGATGCCTCCAATATTAAAAGCGGCTTTGCCTGTCGGAGCGCAAAGCAAAACTTTTAGACTGGTAGGATTGTTTCCTGGTATCGAGTTGAAATGTCGAAGTAGCGACTGAGTGATAGCCGTGATCAGATGACTTTTGCCTGTACCAGCAGAGCCACTGAGTGTACAGTAGAAAGTTTTCCCCTCTATTATATTATCCTGCACAATATTTAAGAACTGGTATTGTTTATGGTTTAGCTTACGTATAAGTGAATCATATTCCAAGTCAGTTATTTGATGAGGTGTTGGAAATACTATGTGTTTTGCCGGAGAATCATCATCTTCACCGATACAACTAAACGGATCATATGCGGGTTTGTCTAAGCCATAAACACCAAACTCACCATCAATTTCTCCATCAAATCCTTTATGTACTAATGAATCAGATTTCTCTTCAGCAAGTTTGAGGGCGTCATCAATTGTTTTCTCATCTAACACATTAAATTTCTTACGGTTTGCAGCAAGTTCTTCAAATCGATCTTCATATATAGTTTGTTGATCTATACTGTCTTGTTCTATTTCATCTACTTCATTTCTCCATGGAAGATATAGCATTATCTGCTCCCTGTAGTAGTTTTTGGGGTCTTGTTGAAGTCCATATCGACGATACGAAATAATTTTAGCGCACTTTCTTCTTACTAAGACGCCACTCCTCCCTTTTAGTGGTAAACCATTGATTTTCGTGCTTGCCTCCTTTTTGAAAAAATCGTAGTAAGCTGCGAATTCTGCTAAACAAATATTTTCCATTTCGTCAGGTCTTGCTTCATAATGTTCTATTAGACCCTCCTGATATATGTTGGTATCATCACTGTCCATCTGGTTAAGTTCTTCCAAGCTCTTTAGCATTTTTGTTCTTTCCATGATTGGGCTTGTAGGAATGTATATGTAAGAGGTACTAGTGTCATACATGTGCAATTGCAAAACTGAGTATGCTGCTTCTTGAGCACTTACCTCACTCGCATTTAAAAAAGCTGCTGCAAGAGTCTTGAGTTTGCTTTTAATATCTAAGTTGCCTTTTTTAATTTCCTCCATTGTCTTCATTAATAGGTCGGATACCCCTCGTGACGATTTGTTGATATAGCCTACAATATAAGAGCAGCAACCGTATGGCTCATAGACCAATTGTATATCCATGTTACTTTTCATCATGGAAAAGATTTCTTCATTGAAATTATTAATAAATCCGTCTTTTGGCTGCCTCTTTAAAAACAATGTTGGTTTAAATATATTGTGCTGAATAATATTTATATATTCTTCTTTAGACATACCAAGGTCAGCCAAAAAGTGTTCAAATGATAACTCTGGTTTGGCATTAAGTTTGGTCATTATCGTAAAATACTTTTCGGACATGGCTTTACGTAGTTCTGGTTCCTTCACTCTGTCAATATTAATTGGCATAAGTATAATAGACTCATCCATTGGGAGATATGGGATATGATACCTACAAACTTTGTACCCCTTAACATCTTTTTGACATGACTTAGAATGGTGGTGTGTATTAAATTGAATAATATCACGAACACTTTCTAAGTCACTCTGGCAGGTAATATACTTATTTGCAAAATCAGCACATTCCTTGAAGCTCTCTGGCGTCACACTTAATTTGGGAGCATTAGATAACCACAATAATCCATGTACATGTGGAGACCCACGATGTTGAAATTCTACCCGATAATAGTGATGTTCTATTGGGTTCATTTTAAAAGGTCCATTGGCACTCTTCATATGTTTAAACAACAATTTAAACCGATGATCAAAGTATCTAGCACATGTTACGGGATCTTTTCTGATTAAACGAGTCTTCTCGATATAGGGTAGATTACTTGCTTCCTCAAGGTTAAGTTCCTTATTATCAACCACCTTTGCTAATATGGCAATCAATTCAGGCCATGCCGTTTCTGCCGCAGATATAGTAAAAAACAAAGTTGGAATTCCAAACTGACGAATCATACATAGCAACTTTGTTTTTTCTTGTTTCCAATAAGCAGGTGAATTTTTGACCTTACTAAGAAAATGGAAGCCTTGGTCATTTCGAATTAGTTGCTCAATAAAATTTGTTTGCCTAACTTGTCCAACTGTATATGTCCCTTTCTCATTCTTCTTTTTTCTAAGGGCTGTGTAAACAGCATTTGTCAGTTGTATCAATTGGCACTTTTTAAATGCATATAATAGAAAATCAGTTCTTGCAAATCTTCGATCCATGTGTTGCAGTAAAAGTTTAACTTCATCAGAGTAACTAAAGTTGACAAAACATTCTTTTGCATATCCACAAAATAGTGATGGAAATGACAATTCATCACTATATTTGTCCATCATTAAATGTAGAGGTGTTTTTCCTTCTCCGGGTGCGAAACAAATATTTTCTGAGTTACATTTATCTAGAAGAGTTTCTTGACCACCAGGATTTACAGGCTCATCATCTTCTAAAAATTCAGTTAAATCATAAATATTTCGCTTTTCATTTAAATTATTTTGTATTCTAGCTGGCTCAAATACGTTCGTGGAAGATGTATCTTCTCCATCAACATTCATTTTTTCAATATCAATATTCAATATCTCAGATGTTTTATTTACTTTACAGAGATCACTTTGAGTTCTTATAAAATCTTCAATATTTTGTTCCCAATCATTTGAAACACAAAGTTTTATACCTTCTGGCTGGTAAAGAGGTTGCTTACATAAATATTCAGCTGCCTTCAAGATTATATTTGGCCTTACAGTTTCAAATAGATAAGCATTTTTATAATCCAATTTACGTTTTAATTGAATCTGTATAGTTTGGGTTTCATCTAAATGTCTAGGAAGTAATGTAGTGGATGTATTTATATTCACTGGTACATTAACAATTTGTCCTGTTATGTAGCATTGTCTGGCATATCCAACTTCCCTGATTTGCATAAAGGGTATTCTTGGCGATACCATCCTTTCTTCCAGAATCGATAACCCTTTTAACTCTTCTGGTACAGCATGAACCATATTATAATTGCCACACCAGAATTTGGGTAGTTTTCCCTTGTAAAGATTTGTTAAGCAAGAGCCACAAAAATTGTAACCATTATTTACAATTTTTTGTATAAATTGGGAGCCAAACTTTTCTTCCAATCGCTGGATGTTTATTGTTTTACATATAGATGGAAACCACAATCTTAAGCAGCAACTACATGCAACCGTTGGTCCCTCTCGTATAGCCAATTCAAAAGGTGTAGGCTTATGTAATAATATAGGTATGGTAGAGTTATCTTTAGAAACCATTTCAACATCATATTCTACATTGGTCTTTTTAAGTTCCTTTTTGTTAGTGTCTATTTGTTGATTTTTTGGAATCTCTATCTTTTTAAGAGTGTCTTTAATAGAACAAACAATGGGAACCTTATCTTGTATTCCATTTGATGAATCTTTGGTCAATTTTGGTTTCTTTTTAGGTGTTAATTTATTATCTGTAGCAGTTTGTTTTCTTTTATTTGTATTTTTACATACACATGTCTCTTCAATTTGCGTTCTATTTGTGCCTTGTTCTGATGCATTATTCTTTAAGGCAATAGAACTGTCCTTGCTCTGGTTTAATATATTTTCTGCTCTTCTGGCTTTCTGTATAAGCCTTTTAGTCTTGGCTGACTGTTTCTTCACTTTAGGCATCTGAAAAATAATAATGATCGATTTCTAATGCAATAATTTAACTGATTTTTTAAACATTAGCCTCAGAATTAAAACAATAATTACATATTTATTAATTATTAAATATTCAGAACATATTCCTCTACATTTTTAATAACTGGGCATAACAAATGCCAAATACCTTATGTTTTAACCTATTTTCTACTGCAAATAAAGAAACAAACAAACAATCTGTCAAAATGTTTGCATCATGCTTATTTATTAGGAAATTAACAAAGCATAATGATAGAAAATTAAAACAATGACAACAGATGCATACAGTTAACAACTGTAAATATAAAAGCTAATGCTTGATGTGTTTTGTGGTAATATTATCTGATTTACAATTTTGGTACCAGGCATTTCTCTCAATCACTTAAGTCCTTTGTAAAGTGATTTGTCAAATCAAAGTATTAGATTTACCAGTATGCGTATGAAATATACTCTATAGGTAAGGTACTAAAATGGTGTAACAGAAGCTTTTGATGTTAAAGCTTAAATATCTATATAGAAAAATAGTTTTACTATAGAAAAGTAATTTTATTTGTTTGAAAGGTGATAAAATTATGCTGTCAGTGTTAAATACAAAACAACAACTGCATATTACATATATATACTGTGAATTAATTCTGAAATCGATTCTTGATTACCTGTTTGAAAAGAACCTAGGTCCAAAACTTATAAATCTGTAATATTTATTTCTATAACTGCATCTTTTTCTAAAATTTCATTAATAATTCCCAAGATCTACAGATTTACCAAAAATAAATAAAAACATACTGGGTGACACAGGAAAAAGGAAAAAAAAACACTTAATAACTAATTTACTGTTTAACATAAACAAATGAACCAAATGAAGAAACAAATTTGGTATATCAATGGAATTATTATAAGAGCATCTTTTGATATATTCAGTTGTTTTTCATTACTTCCAGTTTAACAGGAAGTGACAATAACTTTCTTATTTTAAATGGTATATTATTATGTATTTCGATAAAGAATAATATTCTGAAAACAATGATACCGGTTTTTCCTAATTTTGTTGGAAAGTGATGTTAATTATTGTAATTAATATGTAATCAAATATAATTCAAAATAATTAAATTCAATAAGATTACTCCTATAGAGACACCTATACCAGGTGACACAGAAAAAAGGGTCCTTTTCAAGATAAATAAATGAAATTTGGTATACCTATTGATAGAATAGTTATAAGAGCACCTGTTGAAATGTTCTATTGTTTTCCATCACTTTCCAACATAAATTAGCAAAAACCAGTATCATTGTTTTCAGAATATTATTGTCTATCGAAATACATAATAATATACCATTAGTGGTATAATATACGGTGTGTACTTATTTATAGGAATAAAATAGGAAATAAAAAAGTGAATTGGATAACCCCAAATGTTCTAATAATGTAATTTACTCTTATTTTTGACATTTCATTTTGTTTTTTTAAATAGATTTATGGAAACTCAATGTTAATAATGATTAATCATTATTTTCCAACATTGTAAATTTAGTAATAATACCACAAAACATCATACCTGAATAATAATTATTTAATATGCCTCTCATGTGCACAGTAAGTCGCCAGAATGTTAATTGTTCAAGTTGTATTCTTACCTTTAATGGATATGTAATAGTGCTAACATTTAGAAATAAAACAAAGATTTTTAGATATTAAGTTATTTGAGATGTAATAATGAATAATTTCAAATCAATTATGAATTTCCATAAAAGCCAAGTCACTTGAGATATAATAAACACAGTGAGTAAATTCAATGACCAAAAATTAATTAAATTTAATCTTACCTTACAGTTTTCTGATGTTTCCCAGTGTCCAAATGTCCAGAAATACTGTGCAGCAGATTTTATTTCAAAGGAAATGACACTTAAACTACTAACTTAAAATGAAAACCACTAACCACTAAATTCAACGTCGCATCAAACCATTGGTTTGTTATTTATAGTAGGTATAATGAATCAACTATGAGGTTGAATAGTAAAAAGTTTTTTGTGAAATACTTTAATACAACACAAACTACACTCAATACCTCAAATTCACAAATTATTAACAGGATCACCACAACTTAGAATATAAAACAAACAAAAATTCCACACAATAACACAAACTGGCCAACAACAAAGTTCTTAATAAAAGATAATGTTCCTGCTGCACAGTATTAATAGTTTAAAGTCTTTCCTGTTCTACTAAACTTGGAAAAAGAAATGACTTTCTGAACTTTCCCTTTGGCATTAACTCTGGGTGGCAGTTCACATCCACAGTACACAAAATCTAATCACTATATATTTAGGACTGATATAGAAATAAAGACTTTTGATTACAATTTATCTTCTTTTTTCACAAATAACAACAATTTACATTGGAACCGGCACCAGAGAAACCAGAGATAAATAATTTTAAGACAGGTTGGGCAGGCACCATAAACAATTTGTCATGGCAGTTGACGTTGACAAGCAATGACAGTTGGGACAGACGTGAGCAAGAAACGGCCAAAGAAAATAAATGAGCAGATTTCTATTCACCATTTTACAGTGTTGTCTAGTATACTTTTTTTTTGCAATATGAAATTTAATACAAATTTATAATAAACATTTATTTCGCGGCAGAGCAAATTTACTTCTATTTAAAAAGTCATGTTCGTCTTGTTATGTTAATTTATTTAAATTATTAACATTGAAATTCTTTAATGCTTTTATCTTCTACATAATATATTTATAGTAGGCCGTGAAAACATCAAACATTTATAAAAAACAAATGACACTCAATATTAATAAACAACGCGTATTTTTTTTGACAGAAACACTATAAAAAAAGTTATTAATAATGGACGACAAAAATATGATGAATATTGATACGGTGATGGAAGATATGCAGAACTTTTTAAACGGTTCTGCAAATACAGTAAAAGTAAGTATAACGACTTTTCAATACAACCTTGTCAATTATTTTTTCAAAGCTATTCGTAATAAAAGCTTTTAATTGGCCGTCATAACTGTAATAAATGTAAAAATAATTCCTTTTTTATGTTCTTATAAGAGTACCGAAATCGCAAAAGAAGTGCGGCTGGTGGAGATTGGCCCAAATAATCCAGCTTATTGGGCGGAAATATTCAGAAAGCAAGCCAACAATTTGCCAGAACCTCCTCGTAAGTATGACAACATGAAAAAATAAAAAATAAATATTATTCTTGTAAAACTCCTTTTCTTTTATCTACCCTAAAAAACGCTTAATCTATATAAAAAAAAAAAGATGTGATCTTTATAAAGCATTTAAATAAACTTATTTTATTCGATATGGACAAAATAAAAATATGTACCTACATACTTTTATTCCAGAAACATTTTTTTTAATAATTTTTAATAAATTTTATCCTTCTCATCAATGTATTTATTAATTTTTAGAGTATAATCGCGAAATAAGGGATAATGAACAAAATAAAAGCAATAGGAAAGCCGAAGCAGAAAAAGAAGACGAAGAAAAAGAAAGACAAATCTGGATAAGGCAGAGGAGAGAAGAAGGAAGAATGAGAGAGCAGAGAATCAGAGAGGAAAGAATGAGAGAGAAAAGAATTAGAGAGCAGAGAATAAGAAGAGAAATGGAAGTGACTCCGAGAGTGGAAGAAGATACGGGGAGGAATAGGGGAAGAATGAATAGAAGTAGGAGTAAAAGTAGAGACACATACAGCAGAAGGCGACATGAAAGACAAGAAGAAAGAAGAGAAAGGGATAGAACTAGAAGTAGGGATAGTTATGAAAGTAGGAGGGGAGATAGAGGGGAAGAAGTTCATAACAGAGGAAGGATACGTGGACGCGGCAGAGGAAGGGACGAGAGGATGGGGAACGGTGGTCGATATGTCCATCCTCATCGTGGTCGCGGACGTGGGCGTCGGGAAATTGCAAACACCCAGACATCAAGACGACAGCCACAGCAAGTTGGGTCTGGTGTTGTTGGGTGTTTGCAATTTAACAACATTGCGTCTATGGTTGAGTTTACAAAACAATTTTTCAATAAATAATTTTTTCCTTAAATCTGTACTTCTTAATACTTAATATATGTATTGTTTAAGTTTTGTTTATCATTTCTTCAAAAAAAAAATCAACGAGTGCAAAATAGATGACAATTATTATTTAAACACAAAAAGTGGTGTCTTATAAGGGCCTAGAATTCCTTCAGCTATTCTATGATTGATATGGGTAAAATAAACCGTTTAAATAAAATAAGCGTCACTTGCCTTAACAACCCCTGCAATAAAATTAATCTTATTCTACTATACTTACCCTATGTCGCCAAACCCTAAATTGAAAAACAAAAACAGAACAGAACTATATGAATTTTGCTGCCAAATTATTTAATTATATAATGTATCGAACCGACCGTGCAAAAATAAATTTAGTGCGCCCATAAGATGCCATGCTGAGAAGTCAGTCAAATTCAGATGTCAATGTCAACCCAACAAAACAATAACATAATTCACCTTGAGAAATTATTATTATTTTTTAACTAATATTTATTAAAAACACATAATTTACAACTTCTTAATTCGCATACCTATATGTATTTTATCAGTTGGTTAGGTATGATTTGTTTTCATCCTGGTCAACAATTCAACAGCTATGGGACCCATTAGTTGTAAACCAGAAAGAATTGCATGTTTTAACTGCTGATTAGTCTACCATACAACTAGGAATAAATAAGCTAAATAAAGTATGTTAAGATTCCTAAGAGATCATGAAATGTGTTTGATAGGGCTCAGACCAGGCACTTAAGGACATCCATCGAGAAATCATTGAGATTCTACCATATTGATGAAATCGGGAAACCAGGAAAAACTGCCTGACTTTACTGTTGATTAGACTACCCAGCCAGAAATAAATAAGATTCATAAAGTATGTTAGGATTCTCCAGAGATCATGAAATGTGTTTGAAGGGATAGGTGCAGTGATATGAGGAAGGACACAAAAATTAGAAGTAAACAGGAATCTAAATGTGACACAAATTGTAAACTTTTTTGTTGTGAGTAAAACGGAGCAGTATTTTAATAAAGTTCCATTTATTACTGGATTTTTTCACCAGAAGATGGATGCATTTATAATTTATATACTTAATTTGTTTCAGATCTTGAATAGGCAAAAAGGCACGAGAATCTTTCAACTGGACCCAAAGTCTCTATTTTTGGTTAGATAAAACTTATTTAATGTTTATGTTCCATAACCTGTTTATTGTTTTATTAACTTTTGTCATACAGTTATTTAGTTTTAATAATTAAAGAGAAAATTGATCTATAGTAAAAGTTGTCTTTTTTTGAAGATTCTATTCCTTAAGGCATAAACCATATTTGCTCTATATTTATCTGCAGTTATTAGCATATAATTATTATCCATTTCATACACATGTTTAATTTTCATCAAAATTTCATATAATAAATAGTTTTGACAATCTACCCTCATATAAAGCAAATATTATTGGAACAGTTTTCTAAGAGCTACTGTTTATATGTGGCGATCAGTTTAAATTTGTACATACACTTAATCCGAAATATTTTATAGACAGTATTTATACCTGAATGTTCTTACATACTTAACTAAAGGAGTGCTTTATTCTTTTGCTTAATCATAATATATCTTGTTTAATCAATGTTTTTAATTTATTTAGAAAGTCATTTAAGATATGTACTTAGGTCATTAATAAGTTACAATGCCTTGCAGAAAAGCAAACATATCTGGTTTCTAAATTGGTACACTGGCTGAAAGGGAGGACAACAGAACTCCAAAGACTAACCCTTTCAGCACACTTACAAGTATCTTTTAGTTTCTCATAATGCTCTCGGTCAATTAAATATTTATTTATTCATTTATTCAATCAATATATGGGAAACCCCATTTTACAAAAGATTTGATTACAATATTAAATAAAGTAAAAGATGTATAATTAACATAATAAAAGTACTTTCACGAACATAATTAGACAGTCTTCAAAACATATACACAAGAAATAAACACAATAAGAAAACAATAAATTAAAATATTTGACCCAGTTGACCAATAAATCCAGAGAGTGAGCTTGCAAATGGATCAAGTTCAGGGTGAGAGTTGAAATAGGCAAGACTAGGACAGATTGGAGAATGTAAAGAATAGTTCAAGTGACAGATTGGTAAAGCAAACAGTTCATGTCTCCTTAGGGTGCATGCAGGGACCTTTAAATTAAAGCTGTTGATGAGAGCAGGGCAATCAATAAGCCCATGAATAACCTTATACATAAAGCTGAGGTCACTTTGAATCCTAGATTCCAACGATTGAAGTCCCAATATTGCCTCCATGTCAAGTAGGTTATCCTGCATATTCAACTTGTAGGGACAGTACTGGGTAAACCTCTTTTGGACTCTTTCAAGTTGCATTTTGTGACAATTATAAAAAGGAGACCAAATGATCGAGGCATACTCTAAATGACTTCTAACCAATGAACAATAAAGTATCTTCAAAGTAGATATAGACATGTCATGACAAGTTCATAAAACAAAACCTAACATCTGAGAGGCCTTCCCCTCCACAAGATCACAGTGTTCCCCAAATTTGAGCTGAGTATCAAAGACTACTCCTAAATCCTTTATTGAGCCAACAGAACTAAGTACTATGTCATCAATAGTGTATATATTCATTTTGTTTTTAAGTCTAGAGAATCCAATTGAGTAGCACTTATTTATATTTAAAGAGAGATCATTCATATTAGCCCACTTTACAAAAAAATATGTTAAATCATTTATAATATTTTCACTAGATTAGCTATTTTACAGTTTTATTTTCCAGCAGAAGAAGAACATGAATACTCACACAATTCTCTTAAATATTCCAAGTTAAAGGAAAAAACATTCAATATTATTTAAATCTTTTTTTTTTTTGTAAGTAGAAGTCCATTGTTGAAGTGGAGTGACTATAATATAGTGGGTTGGGAAGACTTTTCTCGACAAATGAAAATGCCAATCTTTTGTCAAGAGGTATGCATTTTGATGAGTTGATTTTTGTTGCATTATCATCAGACTCTAACACTATATAGCTGTAATGTTTACATGAAAAACCAGTAAGTTTTTCTGCCCTTCCCAACCCGCTATATTTTAGGTAGGTAAAATAAATGGTGGCCACAGTTAAATAATTAAGTAAAATCATCTTTATTTCAGAAACACTTATGTTACACTTACACATCACTTTATCTGATAGAAAAGAGAGATTTAACAAAAATAGCTGTTCTTTCACCTAATTTAAACATAAACATAATTTATTCATGCCATATACACAAAGATGCTCAAATATGTCACAGAGAAAATCTTTACACTTCTTAATATTATTAATAATCAAAGGATTTAAAGTTTTATATTATAATTACATATATGAGAAATCATCATTTAGAAATTCTTGTATTGAGAAAAAACATTTTTTCAATAGATATTGTTTTATAGTAAATTTATATTGCAGTAAAAAACTTGGTAGGTAACAGTTTAATGGTAGCAGGGAGAGCATTATAGAGTTTGGGACCATAGAAAGAAACCCCACACATACCCTTGTGTACCCTATAAAAATCTGTATATATATATGTTCTCTATTTCTCGTAAAATGATCATGTACATTTTTGTTTGTGGAGTAATCGCTAATATGTTATTTAATATGTACCAATATATAATTATTATCCATTTCATACACATGTTTAATTTTCATCAAAATTTCATATAATAAATAGTTTTGACAATCTACCCTCATATAAAGCAGATATTACTGGAACAGTTTTCTAAGAACTACTGTTTATATTTGGCGATCAGTTTAAATTTGTACATACACTTAATCTGAAATATTTCGTAGACAGTATTTATACCTGAATGTTCTTACATACTTAACTAAAGGAGTGCATTATTCTTTTGCTTAATCTTAATATATCTTGTTTAATCAATGTTTTTAATTTATTTAGAAAGTCTTTTAAGATATGTACTTAGGTCATTAATAAGTTACAATGTCTTGCAGAAAAGTAAACATATCTGGTTTCTAAATTGGTACACTGGCTGAAAGGAAGAACAACAGAATTCCAAAGACTAACCCTTGAAGCACACTTACAAGTATCTTTTAGTTTCTCATAATGCTCTCGGTCAATTAAATATGTTAAATCATTTATAATATTTTCACTAGATTAGCTATTTTACAGTTTTATTTTCCAGTAGAAAAAGAACATGAATACTCACCCAATTCTCTTAAATATTCCAAGTCCATTCTTGAAGTGGAGTGGCTATAATATAGTGGGTTGGGAAGACTTTTCTCCACAAATGAAAATGCCAATCTTTTGTCAAGAGTTATGCATTTTGATGATGTTCACTTATCACCATCAGACTCTAACACTACATAGCTGTTATGTTTACATTAAAAACCAGTAAGTTTTTCTGCCCTTCCCAACCCGCTATATATTATTTCAATCTTTTAGGTAGGAAAAATAAATGGTGGCCACAGGTAAATAATTAAGTAAAATCATCTTTATTTCCGGAACACTTATGTCACACTTACATATCACTTTATGTGATAGAAAAGAGAGATTTAACAAAAATAGCTGTTCTTTCACCTAATTTAAACATAAACATAATTTATTCATGCCATATACACACAGGTCCTCACATATATCAGAGAAAATCTTTACACTTCTTAATATTATTAATAATCAAAGGATTTAAAGCCTCAAAGTTTTATATTATAATTACATATATGAGAAATCATATTTTAGAAATTCTTGTATTGAGAAAAAACATTTTTTCAATAGACATTTGTTTTATAGTAAATTTATATTGCAGTAAAAAACTTGGTATGTAACAGTTTAATGGTAGCAGGAAGAGCATTATAGAGTTTGGGACCATAGAAGGAAACCCCACACTTAACCTTGTATATCCTATAAAAATCTGTATATATATGTTCTGTATTTCTCGTGAAATGATCATGTACATTTTTGTTAGTGGAGTAATCGCTAATATGTTGTTAATTATGTATCAAACTGTGTAATATATAAATAATTCTCTGTAAGGAAACTATCTTTGATACCTAAGTAATAAAGAATATTAAACCACAACAATAAGATAAAAAAAAGTCTCTCCAGTTTTAGATTGGTTTTTTCTGCTTCTTTTCACCACCATCTTCATGAATTCAATACTTGAAACATCTTAGTGCTAGAATCTGCATTCCTCCCATTGGATAGTGCCACAACTGGATGCTATCAACTGCTTCGGTTATCCTCTTAGATTTTTAAAGCCTGCCATCTCGCTGACCTGAGCATTCAGACTAAGTGGCCTGCTGCCAGTCAGAAGCAAAAACATTAAGATACCCTTGTATGGACGCTCATTGTTAGATCATACAGATATCTATTTGTTATTCATATTTTACTAGGGACACATAAATGTAGTTGAATTTTCTTTCTTTTAAGGTTACACACACCTCTTGCTTGAAAAGCTGACAACTTATAATATATGCAAGGTGTAATATAACATTTACAGCGTCTAGTTAAGCGGAAATTTGCCAATCTTCAACATTTTGGACCTTATTCCAACTTATAAGTGCAATATTTTTTCCTTTTAGGTATTATTATTTATTTACATAGTACATGACACTCGTGACAGAGGTTAGGTTGTCATTGCATTAAAGGTCACATTACATTAAGGCTTACCTTTAACGCTTGCGTTTTCTTTACAACTTATTCAAATAACAACAATGATCCACAGTTAGATTTTGTGGTAAAATAAATAAATAGTCCACATTAAACTTCCACTCCCGCACCCAAAATGCCATGTATGAGTCCTTTTGTCACATGAAAACACTGTCACAAGAATTATCACAGCTAAAAGAACTTGATTTGATAGAAGATATGCACATAATCGGATTCTGCAGAGTCTCTTGAATAATTTCACACCAATATCAGGAAATTCTGAGCTAATTTAAGCATTTTATCAATAAAAATAAGAAGCAAGTCCGAGCCGATACATCCACGTTGACGTTGACTGCTCACGTTGACGTCATGTCATGTTGTCAAAACCGCCGTAAAACTCGGCATTAAAATCGCGGGTAGACGTCAAAATCGACCATTTTCAGACGATGATTTCGGGTATAAAAAAAGGTTTTTACCTTATGATTTGTACATGGAAAAATAGTATAAAGCCTTAGGAACAGTTTAACATCAATTCTGGACCGATTCCAATCGATTTTAGTAGTTAAATTTCGATTATAAAAAGGGTCTTATTTTAAGTGGAAACGGGCGAAAATCGCCGGTTTCGCTGCCATGGAGACGCGCACTTGTTGGGTGCTAGACCATATTAGTTATTATACCCTGTGAGCTCCGCCCGGGGGGGTACCAATGTTCAGCTGACCGATTTTTTGGGACCTTTCATGGAAAATTCCATTTTCTTGGAAAATGGTGATATTTGAAACAAAATGGTATTTAGTGGATTATAACCAGATAAATTCCGCGTGTCTGAGGACAAAAATGGTCTTCGTAGGTGGCATAGCCATTGCGGTATAAGGCGTCAAAGTCAAAAAATAGTGTAGAGCAAAAACTACTCTACGTAGATGATTGTAGAGTATGTCAAAAAATTGCTTTTAAAAGGTTCTTTAAATGCTCCAATTGAATGAAACCTCTAAGTGCCTCCACTAAAAAGTTATTAATATTTGAAAAAAAAAAGTGTGAAAAAGGGTATTTTCAACTGAGGGCTTCTCACCCTGTATAAACGATAGCCTTAAACTTAATACACCGTTTTATTTGGAAAGAACGCAGGTTCAATTAATCCAAATAAATTTTTTTTAAATTTTGCACCATAAAAATTTCACAGAGAAAAAACTAAAAAAAGTCAATTTTTTAAGGTTTTTTTGGTTTTTCTCCTAAACAAAATTTTTTTTAAAAAAAAGTCCTAAATAAAAATTGTAGCTCTCGATAAGGCGCACACATCTTCTGTGAGTCACTGTTTCCGGAAAGATACCGTTAAACCGTCAGAGGGGCTAGAATATCACAAATGTTTGAAACTTTGAGCGTTAAAAAAAAATACTTCCCGTGTGCTGAGAATTACCAAAAAGTATACAGTCCATCTAGAGATGAGGTCTAATCGACCCGTTAAATTTCATAAAATTCAAACAACCGTTGCGACCTGTATCGAAGCACGCGGAAAAAATCGAACAAAAAAATTTTTTTGAGTTCTAAAGCTTCCCCCTCCCAACTAAAAAAACAAATGAAAAATTATAGTTGATAGAGTTGTAGCCTCATATATCTAGATTACGAAAAGGTAAAAATCACTTCTCTACCCTAATTAGAAAAAAAGTTATAGGCACTTTTGTCCGCCGAGTCCCGAGGTTGTGCGAAAACTCCAAAAAAAAAGCGTCCCACCATAAGAGCTACGCTCTTATAACAAGTATAGTCGCTTCGCTCCTATACTTTTGGTCCGTGGGGACCAGTTTGGAACCTCTAAGTCCTGTCAGTGATGGGCCTTAGAGGATTTCTTAAAACAAAACAAAAATTATCAGGTGTACCAACGTTTATATGCCAAGGAAAGAGATGACCAGTGGTTGGGGTATCATGCTTCAAAGAACCATAATTTGTTATATAGTCGCGTTGTGTGTCGATATACTGTCTTATATTTCAAATATCTGTCAAAATATATTAATTGTATTCTAAATTAAGGCTGAGTACCAAATTCCAACAGAATCGGACCAATAGCAAAAAAGTTACGGTAGTCACGTGACCTTAGCTGAAACTCAAATGTCAGTTATCTGTCATAATTTATTAGTTGTATCCTAAATAAACCATAAATACCAAAATTAGAGAGAAGTTCCCATAAGGGTCTATTTATTGAAATAGAACAAACGGGATTTTACGTCGATTTGTTTTAATTTTTCTTTTTATTTTGAAAAGTAATAGTAATAAAATATCAAAAGAATTGACAGGAGGAGAATGAGAAATAAAAGAAACCATCAACGAATTGAATCGAAGCTTTAGAAGTCGAGATATTAGTAAAAATGTGGGAAAAACAAAAGGAAACTGGTTTTTTCACACGGTATAATTTATTTTTCTTAAAATGATGACCGACAAATTATAATGTAAGTCCTAAGTTGGCAATTTCCAGAAAAAAAAACCCAAGAAAAAAAAAATTTTTTTTGCTCCAAAATCGAAAGGGGTATAGCCATGAAAAATTGCGAAAAAATGGTTTTTATTTTTTTCTAAATAAACTATAACTCTGACAACTTTTTCTCTTAAACAAAAGTTCTAGGGAATGTTACGAGGTATTTGAATGTTAAAACTAATTAATTATAGCTATCACAGATTCGGAGAAAATTGTAAAAAACTATTAATCATAAATATCGAATTATCAAGAGCCCTATGGAAAAATTTCAACTTTTTATTTTTCTATCTTGTACTACTTCAGGATACCTTTCAAAAAGGTTATTATCGATTTGACTCTAAAATGAACAGAAAACCTATTTATTTGCATTTATCGATTTTCGAACAAAATCGGGCCCAAAATGAAAATTTTTTCAAAACATGCTCCAAATTCAAAATTTCTTTTTTCTGGCTAAAGACCACTCAAAAAGTAATAAAAAAGCTTTATGACAAAATTTTTCAAAATCTATAATAATGCCACAATATTACGAGGGAACATAAGTTCCCTTTAAAGCCTATGTATTCGAACCGATGATTTCTTAATTTTTTTTTTAAAGGCAAATTTAAGAAATAATTTAACAAAATAAGATAAAAGGAATAGGGTAATACAAAATATTATCTACAAATATATACATATCATCTAATAGCCAATTTCAATCAAATAGGAAATTTTGATAGTCACGTGACCCTAGAACTCAATATTTTAAAATTTTGTAAAAAATCAACAATTGCATCTTAAATAAACCCCAAATTCCAAATTTGAACCCAATCGGATCAATAGCAAAAGAATTATGAAAGTCACGTGACTTTAAAATATAATTTGTCAATTATCTGTTAAAATTTATTAATTGTGTCCTAAATAAAGCATAAATACCAAATTTGAACCCAATCGGACTCATAGCAAAAAAGTTACAATAGTCACGTGACCCGGAAGTCAAATGTCAAATATCTGTCAAAAATTAATAATTGCATCCTAAATAAAGCCCAAATACCAAATTTGAACCCAATCAGACCAATAGCAAAAAAGTTACAATAGTCACGTGACCTGGAAGTCAAATGTCAAATATCTGTGAAAAATTCATAATTGCATCCTAAATAATCCCCAAATACCAAATTTCAATCAAATCGGACAAATAGGAAGAAAGTTAAGGTAGTCACGTGACCTTAAAACATAGTCATGTCAAATATCTGTAAAAATTTATTAATCTTATCCGAAATAGGTACTAGGTACCAAATTTCAACCAAATCGCACCAATACCAAAAAAGTTATGATACTCGACTAACCTTAAAAATCAATAATTTCAAAAAAATTTTATTTATATCCCAAAAGCAATGTTTAAGAATTGTTAACATTTATTAATAATAAACTAAATAGTAAAAACTCACCTAATATCTAAATTTTTATTTTCAATTAAATAGATCATTACGACTGACCCGTGTATATATTCGAATAATTTTAATAAAATAATCGGGCAAATTTCATTTCGTCTCACCCCGGTATAAAGACACTGACATTTCAAAAAAACGGCATTTTTCGAAGACGTCAAAATGTTTGCCGAATTTTCCTGGCCGCAATACACAATTTCCCCAATTGATATGCACAGATTCGGAAAGCCCATTCATTTTCTGATTCGGTGCTTCCTTTCCCTGATCGTTTCCGGTTCATTTTCATTCATAATTTTACAAAAAACCAAACCAAGTCCCGGCCACCTGTCACGAGCAAAAAATTTGTATCCACCATGCGTCAAAGTATTGTTCCCACTAGCCATTTCATCAGAGTTTAGGTTGACACCTCCAATTACCTGCAAAAACGCAAAAAAATGGACTTTTTTCATAAAATCGCATTTTTCGGGTACTTGTACTATCGCTGGAACCCTGAAATTTTAGTATGTGTTGTAAAACAAAATTTCGGATCCTCTAGATGTTGTTTGATCTTTTCACCATGCACAGGGACGTGGCAAATGAATTAAACGCGAAAATTCGAATTGCTCAGAACCTATTAATGTTGGAAGATTGTAATTTTACACAAATACTGGGGTTATTAAAGTATTTAATGCCTGAGAATATAAATGGTCCAGATGCCACTACGAAAAAGTTATTAAATAAAATGTGATTTTCGGGTCGGACCTTCATGGGTAAAGTTCATTATTGCTCGCCCTGTATGGCTTACGAAAATTTCGGTTATATGGCATATGAAAGGTAAAAGATGAAGTTATTTTTTGAAAAAAAAAAATTTCCCAAAATAAGTATCGTTTGGCGGAAAATTCCAAAAAACTGAAAATGCCAGAACTCGTAAAATAAATTTTTTACAAAAAAAAGCTCCAAGTATGTTAAATCTCTTATAAAACGAAGTCTTTTCGCCGAAACACTTTTTTTATAAAAAATTTTTTTTAGCCTCTGGAGAAGTTTGAATTTTTTTTTTAGTCACTTTTGTTCGCTTATAACAACTCACCCTGTATACCGATCGGGCCCAAAAAGTATACAGACATGAATTACTATAAAGTCTTTTATGCCTAAAAATTTCAATTTTTTTGACAGCGTTAAAATTGAGATCTCGTGCAAAAATGAATTTTGACCGGTTTTTTTACGAATTTTTGACTTTGAGACAGTACCGCTCCGTTTGGTGGTACCGTAAAAAAAATTCGTTTACGGATCCATCATTCCCAATGTATTGAGAGACCCTATGCCAAATTTCATCGTTTCGCTAGCCATACAGCCAAAGATATGAATTTTTATTTCCAAAAAAACACGATTTTTCGGACCCGAGGTCGCGTGCATAATATAGTCGCAGACGCTCCTATATAACAAGTATAGTCGCTTCGCTCCTATACTTTTGGTCCGTGGGGACCAGTTTGGAACCTCTAAGTCCTGTCAGTGATGGGCCTTAGAGGATTTCTTAAAACAAAACAAAAATTATCAGGTGTACCAACGTTTATATGCCAAGGAAAGAGATGACCAGTGGTTGGGGTATCATGCTTCAAAGAACCATAATTTGTTATATAGTCGCGTTGTGTGTCGATATACTGTCTTATATTTCAAATATCTGTGAAAGTATATTAATTGTATTCTAAATAAAGCCTGAATACCAAATTCGAACAGACTCGGACCAATAGCAAAAAAGTTACGGTAGTCACGTGACCTAGGCTGAAACTCAAATGTCAGTTATCTGTCATAATTTATTAGTTGTATCCTAAATAAACCAAAAATACCAAATTCAGAAAAAAGTTCCCATAAGGGTCTATTTATTGAAATAGAACAAACAGGATTTTACGTCGATTTGTTTTAATTTTTCTTTTTATTTTAAAATGTAATAGTAATAAAATATCAAAAGAATTGACAGGAGGAGAATTAGAAATAAAAGAAACCATCAACGAATTGAATCGAAGCTATAGAAGTCGAGGTATTAGTAAAAATGAGGGAAAAACAAAAGAAAACTGGTTTTTTCCCACGGTATAATTTTTTTTCTTAAAATAATTTATGATAAATTTTAGTTTTAGCCCTAAACTTGTAATTTTCACAAAAAAAACCCAAGAAAAAAAAATTTTTTTTTTGGTCGAAAATCGAAAGGGGTATACCCACGAAAAATTTAAAAAAAATGGTTTTTATTTTTTTATAAATAAAATTTAACTCTGACAACTGTTTGTCTTAAACAAAAGTTTTCGGAAATATTACGAGGTATCCGTGCGTTAAAACGAATCGGTTCTAGCTATTATACAATCAGAGAAAATTGGAAAAAACTATTAAACATAAATATCGAATTATCAAGAACCCTATGGAAAAATTTTAATTTTTTATTTTTCTATCCTGTACTACTTCAGAGTATCTTTAAAAAAGATTATTACCAATTTGACTCTAAAATGAACGGAAAACCTATTTCTTTGCATTTTTCGATTTTCGTACAAAATCCGGGGTCAAAATGACAATTTTTTCAAAATATGCTCCGAATTCACAATTTCTTTTTTCTGGTTAAAGTCCATTCAAAAACTAGTAAAAAAGCCTAATAACAAAAATTTCCACGATTTATACGAGTGGCACAATATAAAGGTAAAATTAGGTCCCATAAGAGTCTATGTATTTACGTCGATTTTTAAAATTTTTCAGTTTTATTTCGAAAGGCAATTGTAATAAAATATAAAAAGAATTAACAGGAGGAGAATAAGGAATAATAGAAACTATCAACGAATTGAATCGAAGCTATACAAGTCGAGATATTAGTAAAAATGTGAAAAAAAATAAAAGGAAACTCGTTTTTTCCCACGGTACCATTTTTTTTCTTAAAATTATAATCGACAAATTATAATGTAAGCCCTAAGTTGGCAATTTCCAGTAAAAAAAAACCCAAGAAAAAAAAAATTTTTTTTGCTCCAAAATCGAAAGGGGTATAGCCATGAAAAATTGTGAAAAAATGGTTTTTATTTTTTTCTAAATAAACTATAACTCTGACAACTTTTTGTCTTAAACAAAAGTTTTCGGGAATATTACGAGGTATCCGAATGTTAAAACGAATTGATTATAGCTATCACAGAATCGGAGAAAATTGTAAAAAACTATTAAACATAAATATCGAAATATCAAGAGCCCTATGGAAAAATTTCAATTTTTTATTTTTCTATCTTGTACTACTCCAGGATACCTTTTAAAAAGGTTATTATCGATTTGACTCTAAAATGAACAGAAAACCTATTTATTTGCATTTATCGATTTTCGAACAAAATCCGGCCCAAAATGAAAATTTTTCAAAATATGCTCCAAATTCAAAATTTCTTTTTTCTGGCTAAAGACCATTCAAAAAGTAATGAAAAAGATTTATGACAAAATTTTTCAAAATCTATAATAATGCTACAATATTATGAAAGAAGATAAGTTCCCTTTAAAGCCTATGTATTCGAACCGATGATTTTTTAATGTTTTTTAAAAAGGCAAATTTAAGAAATAATTTAACTAATTAAGATAAAAGGAATAGGGTAATACAAAATATTATCTATAAATATATAAATATCATCTAATAGTAAATTTCAATCAAATAGGAAATTTTGATAGTCACGTGACCCTAGAACTCAATATTTTAAAATTTTGTAAAAAATCAACAATTGCATCCTAAATAAACCCCAAATTCCAAATTTGAACCCAATCGGATCAATAGCAAAAAAGTTATGGAAGTCACGTGACTTAAAAAATTCAACATGTCAAATTTCTGT
The DNA here is from genome assembly GCF_022605725.1 of Anthonomus grandis grandis. NCBI lineage: Eukaryota > Metazoa > Arthropoda > Insecta > Coleoptera > Curculionidae > Anthonomus > Anthonomus grandis. The sequence goes on from NC_065555.1 coordinate 22,937,451, forward strand.
CAAAATTTATTACTTGCATCCTATATAAAGCCTAAATACTAAATTTCAACCCAATCGGAACAATAGCAAATAAGTTATGGAAGTCACGTGACTTTAACATTCAATATGTCAATTATCTGTTAAAATTTATTAATTGTATCCTAAATAAAGCACAAATATCAAATTTGAACCCAATCGGACCGATAGCAAAAAAGTTACAATAGTCACGTGACCCGGAAGTCAAATGTCAAATATCAGTCAAAAATTAATAATTGCATCCTAAATAAAGTCCAAATACCAAATTTGAACTCAATCAGACCAATAGCAAAAAAGTTACAATAGTCACGTGACCCGGACGTCAAATGTCAAATATCTGTGAAAAATTAATAATTGCATCCTAAATAAACCCCAAATACCAAATTTCAATCAAATCGGACAAATAGGAAGAAAGTTAAGGTAGTCACGTGACCTTAAAACATAGTCATGTCAAATATCTGTAAAAATTTATTAATCTTATCCGAAATAGGTACTAGGTACCAAATTTCAACCAAATCGCACCAATACCAAAAAAGTTATGATACTCGACTAACCTTAAAAATGAATAATTTCAAAAAAATTTTATTTATAACCCAAAAGCAATGTTTAAGAATTGTTAACATTTATTAATAATAAACTAAATAGTAAAAACTCACAAAATATCTAAATTCTTATTTTAAATTAAGTAGATCATTACGACTGACCCGTGTATATATTCGAATAATTTTAATAAAATAATCGGGCAAATTTCATTTCGTCTCACCCCGGTATAAAGACACTGACATTTCAAAAAAACGGCATTTTTCGAAGACGTCAAAATGTTTGCCGAATTTTCCTGGCCGCAATACACAATTTCCCCAATTGATATGCACAGATTCGGAAAGCCCATTCATTTTCTGATTCGGTGCTTCCTTTCCCTGATCGTTTCCGGTTCATTTTCATTCATAATTTTACAAAAAACCCAACCAAGTCCCGGCCACCTGTCACGAGCAAAAAATTTGTATCCACCATGCGTCAAAGTATTGTTCCCACCAGCCATTTCATCAGAGTTTAGGTTGACACCTCCAATTACCTGCAAAAACGCAAAAAAATGGACTTTTTTCATAAAATCGCATTTTTCGGGTACTTGTACTATCGCTGGAACCCTGAAATTTTAGTATGTGTTGTAAAACAAAATTTCGGATCCTTTAGATGTTGTTTGATCTTTTCACCATGTACAGGGACGCCGCAAATGAATTAAACGCGAAAATTCGAATTGCTCAGAACCTATTAAAGTTGGAAGATTGTAATTTTACACAAATACTGGGGTTATTAAAGTATTTAATCCCTGAGAATATAAATGGTCCAGGTGCCACCACTAAAAAGTTATTAAATAAAATGTGATTTTTAGGTCGGACCTTCATGGGTAAAGTTCATTATTGCTCGCCCTGTATGGCTTACGAAAATTTCGGTTATATAGCATATGAAAGGTAAAGGATGAAGTTATTTTTTGAAAAAAAAAAATTTTCCAAAATAAGTATCGTTTGGCAGAAAATTCCAAAAAACTGAAAATGCCAGAACTCGTAAAATAAATTTTTTACAAAAAAAAGCTCCAAGTATGTTAAATCTCTTATAAAACGAAGTCTTTTCGCCGAAACACTTTTTTTATAAAAATTTTTTTTTAGCCTCTGGAGAAGTTTGAATTTTTTTTTTAGTCACTTTTGTTCGCTTATAACAACTCACCCTGTATACCGATCTGGCCCAAAAAGTATACAGTTCTTAAGCCCCCACCGACCCTCATGTCCTAAAAATTTAAAGTCTCTTAAAGGCTTTTTATTTGAGTTCTCGCGTCTGAAAGGAATTTGACCCATTTTTTTACGAATTTTTGCCTTTGAGACAGTACCGCTCCGTTTGGTGGTACCGGAAAAAAAAATCGTTTACGGATCCATTATTCTCAATGTATTGAGAGACCCTATGCCAAATTTCATCGTTTCGCTAACCATACAGCCAAAGATATGAATTTTTATTTCCAAAAAAACACGATTTTTCGGGCCCGGGCTCGCGTGCATAATATAGTCGCAGACGCTCCTATATAACAAGTATAGTCGCTTCGCTCCTATACTTTTGGTCCGTGGGGACCAGTTTGGAACCTCTAAGTCCTGTCAGTGATGGGCCTTAGAGGATTTCTTAAAACAAAACAAAAATTATCAGGTGTACCAACGTTTATATGCCAAGGAAAGAGATGACCAGTGGTTGGGGTATCATGCTTCAAAGAACCATAATTTGTTATATAGTCGCGTTGTGTGTCGATATACTGTCTTATATTTCAAATATCTGTCAAAATATATTAATTGTATTCTAAATTAAGGCTGAGTACCAAATTCCAACAGAATCGGACCAATAGCAAAAAAGTTACGGTAGTCACGTGACCTTAGCTGAAACTCAAATGTCAGTTATCTGTCATAATTTATTAGTTGTATCCTAAATAAACCATAAATACCAAAATTAGAGAGAAGTTCCCATAAGGGTCTATTTATTGAAATAGAACAAACGGGATTTTACGTCGATTTGTTTTAATTTTTCTTTTTATTTTGAAAAGTAATAGTAATAAAATATCAAAAGAATTGACAGGAGGAGAATGAGAAATAAAAGAAACCATCAACGAATTGAATCGAAGCTTTAGAAGTCGAGATATTAGTAAAAATGTGGGAAAAACAAAAGGAAACTGGTTTTTTCACACGGTATAATTTATTTTTCTTAAAATGATGACCGACAAATTATAATGTAAGTCCTAAGTTGGCAATTTCCAGAAAAAAAAACCCAAGAAAAAAAAAATTTTTTTTGCTCCAAAATCGAAAGGGGTATAGCCATGAAAAATTGCGAAAAAATGGTTTTTATTTTTTTCTAAATAAACTATAACTCTGACAACTTTTTCTCTTAAACAAAAGTTCTAGGGAATGTTACGAGGTATTTGAATGTTAAAACTAATTAATTATAGCTATCACAGATTCGGAGAAAATTGTAAAAAACTATTAATCATAAATATCGAATTATCAAGAGCCCTATGGAAAAATTTCAACTTTTTATTTTTCTATCTTGTACTACTTCAGGATACCTTTCAAAAAGGTTATTATCGATTTGACTCTAAAATGAACAGAAAACCTATTTATTTGCATTTATCGATTTTCGAACAAAATCGGGCCCAAAATGAAAATTTTTTCAAAACATGCTCCAAATTCAAAATTTCTTTTTTCTGGCTAAAGACCACTCAAAAAGTAATAAAAAAGCTTTATGACAAAATTTTTCAAAATCTATAATAATGCCACAATATTACGAGGGAACATAAGTTCCCTTTAAAGCCTATGTATTCGAACCGATGATTTCTTAATTTTTTTTTTAAAGGCAAATTTAAGAAATAATTTAACAAAATAAGATAAAAGGAATAGGGTAATACAAAATATTATCTACAAATATATACATATCATCTAATAGCCAATTTCAATCAAATAGGAAATTTTGATAGTCACGTGACCCTAGAACTCAATATTTTAAAATTTTGTAAAAAATCAACAATTGCATCTTAAATAAACCCCAAATTCCAAATTTGAACCCAATCGGATCAATAGCAAAAGAATTATGAAAGTCACGTGACTTTAAAATATAATTTGTCAATTATCTGTTAAAATTTATTAATTGTGTCCTAAATAAAGCATAAATACCAAATTTGAACCCAATCGGACTCATAGCAAAAAAGTTACAATAGTCACGTGACCCGGAAGTCAAATGTCAAATATCTGTCAAAAATTAATAATTGCATCCTAAATAAAGCCCAAATACCAAATTTGAACCCAATCAGACCAATAGCAAAAAAGTTACAATAGTCACGTGACCTGGAAGTCAAATGTCAAATATCTGTGAAAAATTCATAATTGCATCCTAAATAATCCCCAAATACCAAATTTCAATCAAATCGGACAAATAGGAAGAAAGTTAAGGTAGTCACGTGACCTTAAAACATAGTCATGTCAAATATCTGTAAAAATTTATTAATCTTATCCGAAATAGGTACTAGGTACCAAATTTCAACCAAATCGCACCAATACCAAAAAAGTTATGATACTCGACTAACCTTAAAAATCAATAATTTCAAAAAAATTTTATTTATATCCCAAAAGCAATGTTTAAGAATTGTTAACATTTATTAATAATAAACTAAATAGTAAAAACTCACCTAATATCTAAATTTTTATTTTCAATTAAATAGATCATTACGACTGACCCGTGTATATATTCGAATAATTTTAATAAAATAATCGGGCAAATTTCATTTCGTCTCACCCCGGTATAAAGACACTGACATTTCAAAAAAACGGCATTTTTCGAAGACGTCAAAATGTTTGCCGAATTTTCCTGGCCGCAATACACAATTTCCCCAATTGATATGCACAGATTCGGAAAGCCCATTCATTTTCTGATTCGGTGCTTCCTTTCCCTGATCGTTTCCGGTTCATTTTCATTCATAATTTTACAAAAAACCAAACCAAGTCCCGGCCACCTGTCACGAGCAAAAAATTTGTATCCACCATGCGTCAAAGTATTGTTCCCACTAGCCATTTCATCAGAGTTTAGGTTGACACCTCCAATTACCTGCAAAAACGCAAAAAAATGGACTTTTTTCATAAAATCGCATTTTTCGGGTACTTGTACTATCGCTGGAACCCTGAAATTTTAGTATGTGTTGTAAAACAAAATTTCGGATCCTCTAGATGTTGTTTGATCTTTTCACCATGCACAGGGACGTGGCAAATGAATTAAACGCGAAAATTCGAATTGCTCAGAACCTATTAATGTTGGAAGATTGTAATTTTACACAAATACTGGGGTTATTAAAGTATTTAATGCCTGAGAATATAAATGGTCCAGATGCCACTACGAAAAAGTTATTAAATAAAATGTGATTTTCGGGTCGGACCTTCATGGGTAAAGTTCATTATTGCTCGCCCTGTATGGCTTACGAAAATTTCGGTTATATGGCATATGAAAGGTAAAAGATGAAGTTATTTTTTGAAAAAAAAAAATTTCCCAAAATAAGTATCGTTTGGCGGAAAATTCCAAAAAACTGAAAATGCCAGAACTCGTAAAATAAATTTTTTACAAAAAAAAGCTCCAAGTATGTTAAATCTCTTATAAAACGAAGTCTTTTCGCCGAAACACTTTTTTTATAAAAAATTTTTTTTAGCCTCTGGAGAAGTTTGAATTTTTTTTTTAGTCACTTTTGTTCGCTTATAACAACTCACCCTGTATACCGATCGGGCCCAAAAAGTATACAGACATGAATTACTATAAAGTCTTTTATGCCTAAAAATTTCAATTTTTTTGACAGCGTTAAAATTGAGATCTCGTGCAAAAATGAATTTTGACCGGTTTTTTTACGAATTTTTGACTTTGAGACAGTACCGCTCCGTTTGGTGGTACCGTAAAAAAAATTCGTTTACGGATCCATCATTCCCAATGTATTGAGAGACCCTATGCCAAATTTCATCGTTTCGCTAGCCATACAGCCAAAGATATGAATTTTTATTTCCAAAAAAACACGATTTTTCGGACCCGAGGTCGCGTGCATAATATAGTCGCAGACGCTCCTATATAACAAGTACGAGCTTCGCTCGTACTTTGATCAGTTGGGACCAGTAGAAAAGCTTTTGGTCAGAGGAAACTAATTCAAAAAAGAATTAAATTTATTAGAGATTGTTTAACAGGTGCTGCCCCGGCAACGCTGTGAGCTTAACGACCATTTGTTTTTACGGTTTTTGGGGTATCATGCTTCTAAGAATCATGATGTGATAAGAGCTTCGCTCTACTCTTTTCATTCAGCCGTCTTCCTTCAAAGATTGGTGATCCAAGTGACAAGCAACTCGTTAAACAGCTGCTCTGAAGATTTTGAATGAGCCATGTGTGTAGATCCTCGAGCAATGAAATGTGTATTCTCACTATTCACCTTTTCTCTAAATTCTTCCCTTGAAAACCAACCGATGTATTTCATTATAATCTCCTCTTATTCTAGGTCCAATACACCATAATTTGCAGTATTTTATTGTTATCATTAGCTTTATTATTAGTTTTCCTGCATTCTATTGAGAGCTTTGGTGCTCTTATTTTTTCGATTCAGGATATGTGTAGTGTTCTCTTATACATTTCGAAAGCTTTAATGCATTTTTCAAGCAAAAAATTGACAGTCAAATGCAGTCATACAGGAGGATGAAGGTTGTGAAAACTTCTAGGTCTAGGCCACACCTGATAAAGATGTTTTTTATGGCGATGAGAGTAAGTACGCTGAAATAAATAATAAGACTCTAGCACACACTTTTGCATAATATATCAACCCTTTGTAAAAATTCAATAATTTTACCTAAATAAAACATAAATTTTTGGCAAATCATGTTTCATAAAATCCTGCATTGAAATATTTCAAACTGGTTTTGCCATATATCTTTTCTAATATCCTTTATTTTACATTGGCCTTTATATTAAGGTTAATACAATGAAATATGCAAATGATAATCAGAAACGGAATAAGGAATACAATAAACCATTAACGGATTGAATCGGAGCTACAGAAGCCGAGATATTAATGAAACATTGGAAAAAACAAAAGAAAACTTGTTTTTTCCCACTATATCACTTTCTTTTTCTTAAAATGGCTATTGACTAATTTTAATGTAAGCCCTAAACAGATAATTTCTAGTAAAAAAAACCAAAGAAACACATTTTGTTCGAAAATCGACAGAGATTAAAAAAGGTTATAACCGATTTGACTCTAAAATGAACAGAAAACCTATTTATTTGCATTTTTCAATTCTCGAAGAAAGTCCGTGTTCAAGATGAACATTTTTTCAAAATATGCTCCCAATTCAATTTTTTTATTAGTTCAAGATCATTCAAAAAATAGTAAAAAAGCTTATTGACAAATTTTTTTACAATTTATGGGAGTGCCACAATAGAAAAGGAAAAGATTAGACCGTATAATAATCTGTGTATTAGGATTGGATAAAAGAATTCTTACGTCGACTGTTCTATTTTCCATTTTCATTTTGAAAGTCAATTAGGTAAATGGAAAGATCAATAGAAGCTAAAATTAAGCTAGTAAAATAAACCATTGAAATAAAATAACCGTCACTTGCTTTAACAACCCCTGCAATGAAATTTATCTACTAAACTTACCCTATGTCGCCCAAACCCTAAATTGAAAAAAACAATTAGAACTAGGTATATGAATTTTGCTGCCAAAATATTAAATTATATAATTTATCAAACCGACCGTGAAAAAATAAATTTTAGTGCGCCCATGACATGCCAAGCTCAAACAGCAATGCTCAATGACATCTGAATTTGACAAGCCAGTTAAATTCAGATGTCAATGTCAACCCAACAAAACAATAACTTGAGAAATTATTATTTTTTAACTAATATTTATTGGAAAACTTCAACACAAATTATTTGCTAAATAAAACTGATGAAAATCTCATAACTTCATTCAAGTTCACATATATTTTGCTTGTGTGGCCTTTGTTTTGTGTACCTAGAATGATTACAAGGTATGATTTGTTTTCATCCTGGTCAACAATTTAACAGCTATGGGACCCATTTGTTGTAGGAGAAGAATTGCATGTTTTAACTGCTGATTAGACTACACAACCAGAAATAAATAAGCTAAATGAAGTATGTTAGGATACCCCAGAGATCATGAAATGTGTTTGATAGGGCTCAGACCATGCACTTAAGGACATCCGTCAAGAAATCATTGAGATTCTACCATATTGATGAAATTAGGAAACCAGGAAGAACTGCCTGTCTTTACTGTTGGTTAGAGTACACAGCCAGAAATAAATAAGCTACAGGAAGTATGTTAGGATTCCCCAGAGATCATGAAATGTGTTTGAAGGGATATGAATCAGCTTTTTTGTTGTGAGTAAAACGGAGCAATATTTTAATAAAGTTTTACTTATTACTGGATTGTTTCACCAGAAGATAATTTATATACTTTGTGTTGTCTCAATGAAATATGCATATCTAATTATATATACTTTATTTGTTTCAGATCTTGAATAGGCAAAATGGCACGAGAATCTTCCAACTGGACCCAAAGTCTCTATTTTTGGTTAGAAAATAAAACTTATTTAATGTTTATGTTCCATGACCTGTTTATTGTTTTATTAAATTTTGTCATACAGTTATTTAGTTTTAATAATTAAAGAGAAAGTTGTTGTTGTTTTTTTTTTGAAGATTCCATTCCTTAAGGCATAAACCACATTATGCTCTTCTCTGCAGTTATTACCATATGATTGTTATCCATTTCATACACATGTTTAATTTTAAAATTTCATATAATAAATAGTTTTGACAATCTACCCTCATATAAAGCAGATATTATTGGAACAGTTTTCTATGAGCTACCGTTTATATGTGGCGATCAGTTTAAATTTGTACATACACTTAATCAGAAATATTTCATAGACAGTATTTATACCTGAATGTTCTTACATACTTAACTAAAGGAGTGCTTTATTCTTTTGCTTAATCATAATATATCTTGTTTAATCAATGTCTTTAATTTATTTAGAAAGTCATTTCAGATATGTACTTAGGTCATTAATAAGTTACAATGTCTTGCAGAAAAGCAAACATATCTGGTTTCTAAATTGGTACACTGGCTGAAAGGGAGGACAAGAGAACTCCAAAGACTAACCCTTTCAGCACACTTACAAGTATCTTTTAGTTTCTCATAATGCTCTGGGTCAATTAAATATTTATTTATTCATTTATTTAATCAATATACGGGAAACCCCATTTTAGAAAAGATTTGGTTACAATATTAAATAAAGTAAAAGATGTATAATTAACATAATAAAAGTACTTTCACTAACATAATAAGACAGTATTCAAAACATATACACAAGAAATAAACACAATAAGAAAACAATAAATTAAAATATTTGACCCAGTTGACCAATAAATCCAGAGAGTGAGCTTGCAAATGGATCAAGTTCAGGGTGAGAGTTGAAATAGGCAAGACTAGGACAGATTGAAGAATGTAAAGAATAGTTGGAGTGACAGATTGGTAAAGCAAACAGTTCATGTCTCCTTAGGGTGCGTGCAGGGACCTTTAAATTAAAGCTGTTGATGAGAGCAGGGCAATCAATAAGCCCATGAATAACCTTATACATAAAGCTGAGGTCACTTTGAATCCTTCTAGATTCCAACGATTGAAGTCCCAATATTGCCTCCATGTCAAGTAGGTTATCCTGCATATTCAACTTGTAGGAACAGTACTGGGTAAACCTCTTTTGGACTCTTTCAAGTTGCATTTTGTGACAATTATAAAAAGGAGACCAAATGATCGAGGCATACTCTAAATGACTTCTAACCAATGAACAATAAAGTATCTTCAAAGTAGATATAGACATGTCACGACAAGTTCCTAAAACAAAACCTAACATCTGAGAGGCCTTCCCCTCCACAAGATCACAGTGTTCCCCAAATTTGAGCTGAGTATCAAAGACTACTCCTAAATCCTTTATTGAGTCAACAGAACTAAGTACTATGTCATCAATAGTGTATATATTATTCATTTTATTTTTAAGTCTAGAGAATCCAATTGAGTAGCACTTATTTACATTTAAAGAGAGTTCATATTAGCCCACTTTATAAAAAAATATGTTAAATCATTTATAATATTTTCACTAGATTAGCTATTTTACAGTTTTATTTTCCAGTAGAAGAAGAACATGAATACTCACACAATTCTCTTAAATATTCCAAGTTAAAGGAAAAAACATTCAATATTATTTAAATCTTTTTTTTTTTTGTAAGTAGAAGTCCATTGTTGAAGTGGAGTGGCTATAATATAGTGGGTTGGGAAGACTTTTCTCGACAAATGAAAATGCCAATCTTTTGTCAAGAGGTATGCATTTTGATGAGTTGATTTTTGTTACATCATCATCAGACTCTAACACTACATAGCTGTAATGTTTACATGAAAAACCAGTAAGTTTTTCTGCCCTTCCCAACCCGCTATATTTTAGGTAGGTAAAATAAATGGTGGCCACAGTTAAATAATTAAGTAAAATCGTCTTTATTTCAGAAACACTTATGTTACACTTACACATCACTTTATCTGATAGAAAAGAGAGATTTAACAAAAATAGCTGTTCTTTCACCTAATTTAAACATAAACATAATTTATTCATGCCATATACACAAAGATGCTCACATATGTCACAGAGAAAATCTTTACACTTCTTAATATTATTAATAATCAAAGGATTTAAAGCCTAAAAGTTTTATATTATAATTACATATATGAGAAATCATCATTTAGAAATTCTTGTATTGAGAAAAAACATTTTTTCAATAAATATTGTTTTATAGTAAATTTAAATTGCAGTAAAAAACTTGGTAGGTAACAGTTTAATGGTAGCAGGGAGAGCATTATAGAGTTTGGGACCATAGAAAGAAACCCCACACATACCCTTGTGTATCCTATAAATATCTGTATATATATATGTTCTCTATTTCTCGTAAAATGATCATGTACATTTTTGTTTGTGGAGTAATCGCTAATATGTTATTTAATATGTACCAAACTGTGTAATATATAAATACTTCTCTGTAAGGAAACTATCTTTGGTACCTAAGTAATAAAGAATATTAAACAACCATAAAGAACAGATAAAAAAAAAGTCTCTCCAGTTTTAGATTGGTTTTTTCTGCTTCTTTTCACCATCTTCCACCTTATCATGAATTCAATACTTGAAACTCTTGCTGCTAGAATCTGCATTCCTCCCCATTGATAGTGCCACAACTGAATGCTATCTACTGCTTCGGTTATCCTCTTAGATTTTTAAAGCCTGCCATCTCGCTGACCAGAGCATTCAGACTAATGTGTGACAGTCAGAAGCAAAAACATTAAGATACCCTTGTATGGACGCTCATTGTTAGATCATACAGATATCTATTTGTTATTCATATTTTACTAGGGACACATAACTGTAGTTGAATTTTCTTACTCTTTTAAGGTTACACGCCTCTTGCTTGAAGTGCAGAAAACTGATTATATACTTATATGCAAGGTGTAATATAACATGTACAACGTTTAGTTAAGCGCAAATTTGCCAATCTTCAACATTTTGGACCTTATTCCAACTTATAAGTTCAATATTTTTTCCTTTTTGGTATTATTATTTATTTACATAGTACATGACACTCATGACAGAGGTTAGGTTGTCATTGCATTAAAGCTCACATTACATTAAGGCTTACCTTTAACGCTTGCGTTTTCTTTACAACTTATTCAAATAATAACAATGATCCACAGTTAGATTTTGTGGTAAAATAAATAAATAGTCCACATTAAACCTCCACTCCCGCATCCAAAATGCCATGTATGAGTCCTTTTGTCACATGAAAACACTGTCACAAGAATAATCACGGCTAAAAGAACTTGATTTGATAGAAGATATGCACATAATCGGATTCTACAGAGTCTCTTGAATAATTTCACACCAATTTCAGGAAATTCTGAGCTAATTTAAGCATTTTATCAATAAAAATAAGAAGCAAGTCCGAGCCGATACATCCACGTTGACGTTGACTGCTCACGTTGACGTCATGTCATGTTGTCAAAACCGCCGTAAAACTCGGCATTAAAATCGCGGGTAGACGTCAAAATCGACCATTTTCAGACGATGATTTCGGGTATAAAAAAAGGTTTTTACCTTATGATTTGTACATGGAAAAATAGTATAAAGCCTTAGGAACAGTTTAACATCAATTCTGGACCGATTCCAATCGGTTTTAGTAGTTAAATTTCGATTATAAAAAGTGTCTTATTTTAAGTGCAAACGGGCGAAAATCGCCGGTTTCGCTGCCATGGAGACGCGCACTTGTTGGGTGCTAGACCATATTAGTTATTATACCCTGTGAGCTCCGCCCGGGGGGGTACCAATATTCAGCTGACCGATTTTTTGGGACCTTTCATGGAAAATTGCATTTTCTTGGAAAATGGTGATATTTGAAACAAAACGGATTTAGTGGATTATAGCCAGATAAATTCCGCGTGTTTGAGGGCAAAAATGGTCTTCGTAGGTGGCATAGCCATTGCGGTATTAGGCCTCAAAGTCAAAAAATAGTGTAGAGCAAAAACTGCTCTACGTAGATGATTGTAGAGTGTGTCAAAAAATTGTTTTTAAAAGGTTCTTTAAATGCTCCAATTGAATGAAACCTCTAAGTGCCTCCACTAAAAAGTTATTAATATTTGAAAAAAAAAAGTGTGAAAAAGGGTATTTTCAACTGAGGGCTTCTCACCCTGTATAAACGATAGCCTTAAACTTAATACACCGTTTTATTCGGAAAGAACGCAGGTTCAATTAATCCAAATATTTTTTTTTAAAATTTTGCACCATAAAAATTTCACAGAGAAAAAACTAAAAAAAGTCAATTTTTTAAGGTTTTTTTGGTTTTTCTCCTAAACAAAAAATTTTTTTAAAAAAAGTCCTAAATAAAAATTGTAGCTCTCGATAAGGCGCACACATCTTCTGTGAGTCACTGTTTCCGGAAAGATACCGTTAAACCGTCAGAGGGGCTAGAATATCACAAATGTTTGAAACTTTAAGCGTTAAAAAAAAATACTTCCCGTGTGCTGAGAATTACCAAAAAGTATACAGTCCATCTAGAGATGAGGTCTAATCGACCCGTTAAATTTCATAAAATTCAAACAACCGTTGCGACCTGTATCGAAGCACGCGGAAAAAATCGAACAAAAAAAATTTTTTGAGTTCTAAAGCTTCCCCCTCCCAACTAAAAAAACAAATGAAAAATTGTAGTTGATAGAGTTGTAGCCTCATATATCTAGATTACGAAAAGGTAAAAATCACTTCTCTACCCTAATTAGAAAAAAAGTTATAGGCACTTTTGTCCGCCGAGTCCCGAGGTTGTGCGAAAACTCCAAAAAAAAAGCGTCCCACCATAAGAGCTACGCTCTTATAACAAGTGCGGCCAACAGTCGAACTGAAAAAGCCGGCTGCACACAGCACAATTTCAACCGGCAGCAACTGCGTGCCAGAATTCTGCCTAGCGATACGAACAATCACAAAGCCGGACGCACACGATGGCAGATGGGAAAAATTGGCGGTAAGGATACTGAAGACGGCACAATTTTTCAATAAAATTCATTAACAACACTACTGAGCGATCACATCACCGTTCCAGGGTAAAATTACCAAATAGCGTACTAGTTCACTGCTAACTTACAGCACACGCACAACCGTTACTATATGAACGTCGGGGTCACCACTGTAGGTTTTGTAGTCACCAGACGAGAGATCCTATACTCTTAAACACCAAAATAATACACTCGTTAACGGGTAACAATACTTTATTGTACCAATCGTACAAGAAAACAGCTACATAGCTTAGACACGTGGAAGTCAACGACTTTTACAACCAGTCTCTGTCACGACTCAGGTGCAACCTAATCCGCCATAATGGATCGAATACATCCTGACAATTGACAGCCTCCCCTCCACTCTCGGAGTGAGTGAGAGGGCGATACAAGTCCCCACAATTTAGCTGCATGTTACGACATCTTGTAGCGCCATTACGTAACTAATGCAATACAGAATTTTGTAATATTTTAGCCATAACAGCGCCATCCTGCGGCTGTGAATTGGAACAATTGTGTTTTGACAGTTAGGTTTGTGTGTCCCTACTATTTTCCTCTGTGTACTGTGAAGACAACCAACCAAGTTGGTTGTCTCTGGTCTTGGGTTGTACGATGATAAGTTAAGGTGCTGCGTTGCTGCTCTCGCGGCAAATAGCTGTAATTCTCCATATCACGTGTAAATAAAAATTGAATATCCACGAGTGGTGTTTACTTCCCTCAAATAAGAGGAAAACTCCCACAATAACTATTGGCAATCCGTCTAACCAATCAGATTTAAAGGAAGGCGTGTTCAAATCTGGCACCAAATTTAAATTCAATCAAACGCAGGAAATTCGAATTTTAAAACGGACCCAACTTGAGAAAACTACTAAATGTCACAACCTGCGGGTAGTCCACTCGATTAAAACAGATTGTCATTATTACGCCAAAATATTTCTATTTCATATTTTTTATGTTACAAAAAATATAAAATGATTTTGCACGAAAAGAAACAAATTTCCCCTAGATGAATCTATTTTAACCAAGCTATAGCAGCTAACTGTGCCATTTGCTGTAGTTTTTTAAATTGGGCAAATACACTATACAACAAAAGTAGAGAAACTTTTTAAAATTTCTTATATTATAAAAACCTTCAGTATTTAAAGTACTATTTCTTAAAACTATTGTGGCTCTTATCAACGGTGTTTTTTTTTCATTACTTTCCACAATCTTTTTTGTTTATTTGCAGTATGAATTCAAATATTTTAGGTTGGACATGGATAGGGAAACTTAAGAATTAACTAAATTTACTATTTATTTCCCTTTACGTGAGATCTGTTCTTAGTGAATATGCCTAGCGGAAGATATTTGTCTGAAGATCATGGTATTAAACTAGTTGATGCACACAAGAGTGGTGTACGACAAGTGGACATAAGCAAAATTCTTAGTTTGCATAAATCTGTTGTAAGCAAGACCATTTCTAATTTTAAAATAGGAAATTCGGTAGAGAGCATTAAAAAAGTAGCTGTCCGAGAAAAAAAACCAAAAATCTTTAAATGATCACAAAAAAATTGCCCAGTCTGATCTCCACAAATCGGCAAATAATTTTATTTAATTTATTTAATAATTTTAAGTGAATTTCTTGGTGTTAATGTTATTTGAGACTGACAAATTTACCTTCTAACTGAGATTGTGAGGTGGCTGAACATTAACGCCAGTTTTTTTTTAACTCGAAAAATTCATCCATTATCCCAAAGATGCTGGTCATACACTTTTATAAAAGGTAAAAACAAAATCTACAGCATCACAAATACATTTAATAAAATGACAAAGGCTACATGTTTCGCTCGACTAGAGTTCATCATCAGACCTAAATAATAATTAAAATGATGTAACCCGAAAAAATGAAAATTCAACAAAAACTTACCATAACATACGCAAAACATCTAACAAATAAATAAGCAAAGCTTACAATAAAGTGGCACTATCTATGTACAAAGAACTCAACTAAACACTCAAATCACATTTCAGAAATCTAACCATCATTTGAGAGTCTAGAACTATTTAAGGTTATTAAAAACTAGGTGGCCATCAAATTCAAACCTTTTATTAACACAGGACAGATCTGGGCTTTTAAAAGCTTTACTAATTTCCATTGTCTCCAACAAGTCTAGTTTTTTACTTTTATTGCACTGATGAAGTATTTTTATATTTTGGCTGTCAGGAAAATTATGTTTGGAGTCGAGGAGATGATTAGCAAAAGCCGATCTGATGACTGTGATATCGGTATTTTTAAATTTATTATATTGTGCCTTGTGTTCACTAGTCCTAGTAGAAATCTTCCTACCAGACTGGCCGACGTACACTGCAGGGCACTCTTTACACCTAATCTCATAAACTCCCGGAGAAGATAACGGGGGTAGTTTATCATTAGTTTTATTTAGATGTCTTTTTAATGTATTATTGGTTTTATTATTATAGGTATTTATTAACGCCAGGTTAATGAAAGAATAAAGTCAAAGAAAACACGCGGACGAGGATCCCGGAGAAGCTTTGCCGGTTTACCTCATGGTACGGTGGACGGTACGTTTACGGTACATGGACGCCACCCCAAAGATGAAATACGGATACCTAATTGGCCAAGACGCGGCGTGGTATAATAATTATGTTTCATACATATTAATGCATTTTCTACTTTTTTCTAGATTTCCCTGTGTATGATATTCCCATATTAATAGTTCTAACACCATACAAAGACATTTAAGGGAAGCAGGGCTATCTAGTAGAAGAGCCGCTAAAAAACCGCTAATCAGCAGGAAGAACCAGAAGGCCCAACTTAACTTTGCGAAAAAATATTTGTATTGGACAACCAACGACTGGAAAAGAGTTCTTTGTACTGGTGAAAGTAAATTTAATTTATTTTAATCTGATGGGATATTACGGCTACATCGCCCAGAACGCAAAAGATTTGATTCAAGTATACAAAGTCTACTGTAAAGCATGGTGGTGGATCCTGAATGATATGGGGTTGCTTTTCTGGGTACGGTTTAGGACCATTACATATTATTGGTGGTATTATAGACTTAAAAAATGTAATGATACTATTTTCTGAAGATAATTTATCATTGACCTGGATATATCAGCAGGATAACGACCCTAAACATAAATCAAAGGTACAGTGGAGCCGCACTAATCCGAACCCCCAAAAACATAGGGGAAGTTTAAGTTAGCGGAGTGTTTGGATCATCCGAGACAATGTTTTTTTAATAAAGAACTATGGTATATTAACTATAACATATAAATAAGTTAATATTCTAGTATTTAATTTATTTATTCTTATAGTCTTCGCACCAGCATATTATCTTGTGAATTTATGATATTTTCATCCGCTCTTTCTTAAATGCCTGTAGTGCTTTATTATCACTAATTCTCTGAATTCCCGGTTTATTATCCCCCTCTCCAAGATAGTTGAAAAACTTGCAAAAATCAGAATTTTGTCTTTTTTGCAACATAATTGCATTTTATCTGCAAATCAGTTTGGATTTCAAACGTGAAAAGGGACTCATAACGCTGTTTTCGGCTTTTTCGAGAGTGTCTATGTGTCCTTAAATTCTGGAGAGTCCGCGGCGGCAGTGTTTTGCGATTTATCCAAGGCATTTGATTGTGTAGATTATGGAATACTGCTGTCTAAGCTCAATAATTATGGCTTTAGGGGTGTGGCATTGCAATGGCTGGAATCCTATCTGTCTAATCGTACCCAAAGAGTTACAGTATCTGGATGTTTATCCGATTCCAGATCCCTTAAAACTGGAGTACCTCAGGGTTCAGTGTTAGGACCACTATTATTTTTGCTCTATGTAAATGATTTGGGTTCATTAAAACTGCAGGGCAAAGTGGTTCAGTTTGCTAATACCACCATTTTATGAAATCATAGAGATTCTGATAATGTTAGAGCCCAGGTTTTTAAGGATCTTAAGATTTAATTGGAGTGGTGTGCTGCAAACAGGCTTGTATTTAATGCGGGCAAAACCTTTATTATGGGATTTAAGTGTGAAGTTCAGGGCCTTATGTTTAGTGAAAACTCCCCCTTGCAATACAAAGAAAGCTGTAAGTTCCTTGGTATTACCATTGATAGTCGCCTTCGCTTCGAAGATCATATCTTAAATCTTGCATCAAAATTATCCTCTGGATGCTTTGCAGTAAGAATGGCGGGGCATGAGCTGGGAGGGGTAGTTGCAGGTTCAGAGTACTTTTCTCTTAGTAAGTCCCATCTTCATTATTGGTTGCCTTTTTGGGGTTTAAGCAACAAGGGATTATTAAACATAATTTTTGTGATTCAAAAAAAGGCAGATACCTATGTTCCGCTGGGTTAAGACAATCTTGTAAACCTCTCTTTATATCTCAAAAAATCCTAACACTTTTTTCTCTTTTTTTTCTTAGAAACAGCTACTCTTATTCATAAATATCCTAAACCTCCCTCTAACACTGGTCATATGACTCGCCAGGTTAACGATTTTCCCTTACCAATCCCTCACTTATATACCTAAAAATAAATATACCTAAAAATTTACAACCATGTTCCTCTATGTATCAGACAAATTTTAGAAGTTAAGAAATTCAAAAAGAAATTAAATTCACTTTTATTATCCTAGGCATATTATAGCCTTGACGATTTTTTTAATGATATATTTTGACCTGTGCTCTGACATCATTTTAGTGTTTTAGTTTTGTCTTCTATTAAATATTTTAATTTACTTCCTCTAAATTCTGTTTTATTGACAGCTTTACTTATTTTTTAATCAAATTTATCAAAAAGATGCTTTTTTATTTTTTTAATCTGTTTTGTTATAATTAATTTTGGTAATGTGTGTAAATTTTATGGTAAAATGTTTTAGATGTTATGTTTGTTTGAAATTTGAAATTTAAAGTGAATTTGGAATTTTTTAGTTTTTAGGATGCTTGTACACAAGATTTTGTTTTGTCTTACGTAATATAGCACATTTTCTTTCTTTCTTTCTTTCTATTTTCTTTCTCGCCATCTTGTTCCTGATCCCCTGTTTCCATGGATATTACATTTCTTCGTCAGGGAAAATTTCATGCGATAATAATTCAGCATCTGCCACTCCCCTTATATCTTGAGCAATTGATTCATTAAAAACACCTCCAGTAATTTAGTTTAATAATGCACTTAAGGGGATGTCATTTTCTATATAAAAATCTTCAGTTTTGAGTGAGCAAACTTCTGGCAACAGCGGTTACCATGACTTCTTAATTCAATTCCTAAAAATATTGTTCGAACAAAATGATAAAGCAAAACCACATCTGGTAAGGTAATATTTTTAAGTATTTGATCAATATCATTTCCCATTTCATTTTGAGACACAATCTAGTTCAATAGTTTATTGCGATAGTAGATTTTTATATTTTAAAGGACATTCTGATCCATAAGCTGAATCAGTGCAGTACAATGTGGAGGCAAAAAAACAACAAAAATCCTACCATCTTAACTTTTCTGAAGGATGACCCAGGGAATTATTTATTAAAAGCAAAGTCTTTTCTTCTAAATTGTTAGCTCGAAGGTACGGTCTTACATCAGGAACAAATTCATTCTTAAACCATTAAAGGAAAATTTATTTTTCAACCCATGCATTTTTTTTGGTCTCTATAAAAAATTGCAAGGATAGTAGAATCAAACACACGTGCCTTTTTTGCCTTTTCAATAATAAACAATCGAAGTTTCAATAAGTCGAAGCTCTCCAGAAGTATTTGCGTGAGGCAATTATCTACTGCAGTTTCTTCCTAAGGGTTCTATAGCTGTTTCATCAATTGAATTTCCGTTTTCAAATCAGTTTTTCATCTGCAATTTTCAATTGTCTGATCATGATGCTTTTTATCGAGCCAACCTCAGCTAGCATTGAAATCTTCAGATGGTGACATTCTTTCATGGAAAAACGAGCTTTTCGCGTTATTAGTTCCCCAGAGTTTCGGTCTCATCATTAACTAACGAAATGACGAGACCGAGGTCGACCGCTCAGATTACAGAGATTATCGGATTAGGCCGGGTTCGGATTAGTGCGGTTCCTCAGTAATTCAAAAATGGTTTTATCAGAAAAGATTAGGGCTATAAACTTTCCTGCACAAGTCCCGACCTTAATCCTATTGAAAACCTCTAGGAGGAACTAGACCGGCGTATAAGACAACATCAGCTGAGCAATAAAAATTATTTAATACAAGTTTTGCAAGAATACGGGAATCCTATTGGAGAAGAAACCATTATGAAACTTTTGGAATCTATGCCAAACCAATGTCGCGAGGTTATAGCCAACAAGGGATATACCCACAAATATTTTTATTAGCTTAGAAATAGGTATTATGTTAAAATATGTAATAAAAAAATTGTTTCTTTACTTTTGTCAGTAGAGTATTTTGTTTATTTAAAAAAAATCTTTAGTTTTCGTTATATAGTTTATTACTTTACCGAAATAAAATCTTTAAAAATATTGTTGATTTTCATTATGTATAGAACTGTCTTACTCTCGGCATATTCAAACACAACCTAATTTTTAAAGTTTCTCTTCTTTTCTCCGATAGTGTATGTATAGAAGATGATATATAGAATATAGAACCTACAAATTTAACTTTTGAAATGAAAAGAATTAAAAAACCTTCGTTCCATAAATAATTTTTTCTTTTTGAAAAAAATGTCCTCGGATAATATTGATACACATATGTCATATGCAAAAAATTATATTTCTTCAGTAATAATGTCTATTTAAATTATAGGATAGGTGTAAGAATAAAACACAACTATGTAATTTTATGTAGGCAAAAAATATTACATTTAATCATCTGGAAAATAAAAATACAAGATTTTAAGTATTCTAATACAGTATATAATTAACATTGTTAATTTATAATACAATACAAATTGTAATATAATATTAATAGTCTTGGACATGTTTTGTTTGTATACCAAAAACTGCAATAAATAAATAATTAGTTCAATAATAAAACAAGTTTGAAAATAGTAAATGTATCTAAACTTCTCAATAGAACAAAGAGTATGAAAAATACAAAATTCTATTTAAATTTAAATTTTAAATTTATAATATCCTATATATCAATATGATAAGAACTGCGATTGAAAAGCTAATTGTATCACACTAAAAATTTTTTTTCTTAAGTTAAACATGAAAAATATATTATAATATATAAGTGAAATGTAGTTTAATAATATAAAATAAGACCTAAAATTCTGTAAAAAATAAACATATAGTAGCAGCAAATAACAAAAAATATAATTGTTACATTAAAGCAGGAAAAACAAAATATACTTCAATATATCTCAACAATCACTATAAAAACAAATTTATATAAAAACTATAGTATTTATATAACTGATATGAAGTCTACATAAAAGAAATATATACTCTAAAAATCAACAATAATTAATATAAGAATCCTATAAATAAACCATGTTCGTCAATTAATAAGTTGCTGGTATAGCCTCCATTGGTTCGGGTCAAAAAATTGAAGATGTAAAAGCTGACAAATTGTACATGAAATAATAAAAGATGAAATAGTAAAAGACACTATACATAGGAATATGTAGTATTCAACTAGTTGTTTAACAACATTATATCTTTAAGTAATAAATTGACCCTTAACAACAAAGTGATATAGAGTTGGCTTGTTTTCAGTGTAGTCAATAGTTAACTCTTTTATAGTGGCTATATTAGTACTACCTTGCTCACAAATCTTTACATTTAATTTCTTAAATCTTTATGCAAGTCTTTACAGTTAATTATTAAGTTTTTCAAAACTTCTGTCTAAACTGCATGTTGTGTAAAAAATTGGACACCGGCATTTTATAAGTTTTTTAAAGATCTTGAATCATAAATACAAGAGCATGATATTCTTGGTTGAAGTTTTTACCCATAGAACTTAACTCTTTAAGCCCTGAAATTCTTTGCCTGCATTCTTGATAAAATAGTTTAGAACTTAAAAATTTTTTCATCAAACATCACGGCACAACAACGATATAGTTCACTCATAGACTCTGCCTGCAATTTAAAGTGTTCCAAAATTATTTTGATTTGTCCAGAATTGAAAAGTATATAGGAGAGAATAGCTTGAAGAATTCTTAGAGATGGTAATTGGAAAAAGTGCTTTAAATAGTAGTAAAGCTGTGGAATGCATTGAAGAATGGAGAGGGCAAATACTTCATCTTTTACTAATTACCTGCAACCAGAAAGTGGACGATTTACATTTAGCAATTGAGAGTTAATGACTTTAGTTACTTCATTAAGACTTTTTTCTATAATCTAGAACTTTCCTCATTAAACTTTTAGGCATTAAAATCGCCTAAAGCTATCAAATTATTATCATGTTTACAAGACTCTGAGTCAAGTCTAGAAATTTCTGAAAATCCGATACATTACATGATGGTGGAATAAATTAAATTTGTTATATATTTTGCTTAAATTTATTGTTAATACCAAATAAAGAGTATATTAACTAAAACAGAAAACTGCATAAAGCAATTAATTATCTTAATGAGACACAAAGGTTAAAAAAAAACTAAAAATCAAAATACGTGATGCGTCAAAATAAAATTTAATTTCTTGTATCAAAAATAAAAGATTTAAATAAAATATAAATAAATTAAAGCATTTTTTTCGAATAGAAGATCCAAAAATTTCAAATTTAACATGGGATTTTATACAACGTATAATCTTTTAGAATGAAATTGAAAATTTAATTCTAAAAAAATATATTAAGTTTTGCGTTTTTAGGGCAATTTAGCAAACGCAGCACGAACAATTAAGGAAAAATTATTAGTGGCCCTTCCTGGCCAATAATAAGCACTAAAATTAAAAATCCTGTTTTGGTAGTTGTCAGTCTTTATATTTCTAATTCATTAAATTTAAAATAACCTGTTTAACATTATATTCAAATCTTAAACTCTAATGTACATAATACCTTTCCTTAGTACATATACTTAAATAGCTAACATTCACAATGCACAATTTTCCTAACTGCAGTACCAGGTAGTTGAACACCTTTAAGGAAAGTCTCTGAACAACCCTGTGGACAAAAAAAACTTATGAAAATATAATTGACAATTTCTTCTGATCTATTATAAGTGAAAAGATTTTTTTCGTATTTTTATTTTAGGATTTATAACTTTTTGCAAAAATCTTGAAAACGGAATGTACAAAAACTAATAACAATATTCGATTTTCTCTATTTTACATCTTGTAATAAACCTTACAATTTGCATCATATTTAGATGAGTTTTTCTCTTAAAATGTTGCCTTTAGCGACATGTACAAGGTATACCTTTTTTAAGCAAAACAAGTAGAAAAAAAGATTTTTCCACCTAAAAGTGGTATACAACGAGGCGCAAAAAAAGTTTTAGCGATTTAAATGGGGGAGAGGTCCCTATTTTGGACCGGCTCTTAAATTGAAACAAGAGATCTGTTCTGATAATTCGGGAAACAACATGTGTTATGTTTTAATGCTGGCTGACGTAATTTTGCTGTTAGCTTCTTAGGGCTTTATTTTTTTACTGGTGAGTAACTTTGTCATCTGCCTATGTATACATTTTAAACATGTTGTCACCTATTATTTCGCCTAATAGTTTACCTGTTTTTCATAACAAAACTGTTTTAAAAACGACTATTTTAAAGTGAGGTTATAGTATCTTAAATTGAACCACTTAATAATTCTTATTTTGGACCAGTCCAAATTAAGCAACTTTTTTCTTCTTCAAGGTAAATATGTCACAACGTGGAAAATATGGAAAATGGAACGAGGAAGATATGAAACAAGCCTTAATTGCCCATCAAAATGGAGGTATAGGTTTAAACGAAATAGCTAGAAGATATAAAATACTGAAGGCAACTTTAAAACGCAGAATTGACGACAAAAACAAACATATTCATGGAAGTGAAAAAAAATTTGGACGAGCCGCAGATCTTCCACCAGAAATTGAGGAAGAGATAGTAAAGCATGTTCTAGAGCTTGGGAGAAGTCTATTTGGAATCACTCGTAGTGATTTAAGAAAACTCGCATACGATGTCGCCGAAGCGAATGGAATTCCGCACAGGTTTAAAAATGGACGAGCGGGCAAAAAGTGGTATTTTTGTTTTATGTCTAGACACAAAGAGCTATCGCTTCGCCAGCCGAAGCCACCTTGAGCGGCGAAGGCTGTAGGGTTCAGCAAGGAAAAAGTTGCTTTTTTTAATTGCCTCGCTGCTCTTTACAATAAACATAAGTTTGGTCTGTCGATGAGACCGACCTTTCTACAGTCCAGAGACTGCAAAAAATAATTGGACAGAAGGGTAAGCATCAAATAGGATCTCTTACAAGCGAAGAACGTGGAGTAAACACGACATGTGTTTGCTGCATTAATGCTGCTGGTATGTACGTCCCACCGATGCTTATATTCAAACGAATAAGATTCAAAGATGAACTCAAAGAAGGCGCACCTCCAGAAACAGAATTTGCTTGCTCAGAATTGGGCTGGATAACGAGTGAATTATTCGCAAAATGGCTAAGGCATTTCATTATTTTTGCGAAGCCATCTAAAAATAAGAAAGCACTTTTGATAATGGATGGACATACCACCCATATAAAAAATTTAGAATCCATAACTTTAGCAAGGGATAATGGAATTATCATGTTGTCACTACCAGCACACACTACCCACAGGTTGCAACCCTGTGACGTCTCATTCTTTAAGCCCCTTAGTTCATATTACAATCAAGCAGCAGATAAATGGCTTCGTGCGCACCCTACCCAAAATATTACGCAATTTCAGGTATCAAGATTACTGGGAGAAGCATATGCAAAAGCTGCATCAAAGGGAAATGCTATTTAAGGGAAATGCTAAGCGGATTTGCGAAATGCAGCATATGGCCTTTAGATCAAAATGTGTTTGATGACAGTGATTTCGTTTGCCTTTCCAATGTGAACATCGAGTCTACAAATGCGCCAAAAGATAACATTACCTCTTCAGTAAACGAAATGTCCCAGAGTACTTCTACTAACATCAACAGCATGCATCCCATATCCCAACATGCGTCCACATCCTCAGATATATCGGTAGAGCTCGCATGCTCCAAGCCATCGCCATCGCCCCAAAAAAGAAAATCCATTTCTGAAATATCTCCTCTACCAATTTTAAAGCGAAAATCGCGCACAGCAGCTTCCAGTTCTACGACAATAATAACTAGTAGCGCCTACAAGGATGCCCTTGAAGAAAAACAACAAAAGAAAGTGGCACCTCCTCAAACCGTTAAAAAAAGTATTTTCTTCTTCAAAGCCGACCTTCAAGGGACAGTCCTCTGCATCTAAATCTGATAAGGGAAAACGCCGTTTGCCGCAAAAGTCATCAAGTGAATCGGAATCGAAAGACGAAGAGTGCCTTTGCCTCGTTTGCCTATCTCCATTTTTGCAATCTGGTCCAGGGGAAGAGTGGATACGCTGTGTTTTGTGCAAGAAGTGGGCACACTTAAAGTGCACCACTGGTCGCAATACTGAGTTCTATGAATGTATAAATTGCGAGTCTGACAGTGACTGATTTTTTTCTTTTATATACCCAATATTTTAGGCTTATATGTATATTAGTAAGTTAATCTCAGAATTACATTTACTTTTGTACTGTATTTGAATAGTTTAGTAAACGTTTTTTCATTAAAAATAAAAAAACATAGACATGGTCCAATTTATGGAACTTGCGGTTCAAAATAGGAAACCAGTATCCTAAATTGGACCAATGACTCTATTTTGATTTGTTTTTTTTGCTAAATACAGGAACAGGTTTTAGCCTGTTTTGTAAGATCTATACGTTTATAACAGGCCTAAGGTTATGTACAATTTTTTTGTTACAATTTGGTTCACAAAATTTCATTTTACAGAGGTATTTTGTTAGGTGGTCCAATATAGGGACCTTTCCCCTATATTCTGCCCGATTGTGGCGCCTTCTAGAAGATACTCCTACTACCGTTAATAAATTTAAATTTTTCATCCCAAAAAAAAGTCAAATTTGAAAATATTAAGAAACATGTGATTTATTGGTATTTATTTAACACCCTGTTATTATGAAGTTTTGGACTAAGGCAAGTTTATTTAATCAACTTAGAGGGCAATTTTTATTTAAAATAAACAAATAGTTTTCATATAAAAAAACTTTTCATAAAAAAATGTTGTAACTGTTTTAATTTTTTAATCTAAAAAAATCGCATCTATTAAGGACATAAGGTATATTTTGGTTAAGTGTTATTAAATGATTTTTGCGAAAATTATAAAAAAAAATAGAAATTAAAAAACTCGGTTTTTTACACTTATTTGTGTTTACACTCACACTCGAATATTGTGAGCTTATATTAAAAAGTGGCTCTTTTGCACCCGAAATTACTCTCCCACATTCGCCTTTGGAAAACATTTTTTTGTTTATTTATTACATTGAACCGGATCTAATAAACTGTACGGTAATATACCTTCAAAATCAAGGCATCTTACATTAAAGGTGTATTTTTCAAACATTTCATTTTATTATTGTATCAGTTTTTTTCTTGCAAATTTACATGTAATTATTATTTACTTACATTTTATAGTGGAAAATATCGACTTACCTCACATCCTGGACAAATGCCGCTAAACGTATGCAATATGATATAAACAATTGCACATAGTAAAGCTATAGGAAAAGCTACTGTACACAGAATAACGGCCCAAAAGAGTGCTCCACAGCAATTCATTTTGAATGTTTAGATGTATTGGATAGTATTTTAGATGTGTATATTCGTCAACATATAGTACTCAACTGTTTTGTTAAAAGTCAAACGAAAATATATTGCATACCTATTTATTTTAAAATTACGTACACGGATTATTCATTCTTACGGAAAATTTAAGGTCGCGTTAAGTACTAGTTACATATATTTTGCCGCTTATTAGAATGTTGATTTAAGTGAAATGACAATTATTTCATTATACGTCTTTTGTGATAAACTTGTCGTTAATTTTGATCAAAAGTATAAATGATACCTTCTATGAAATCTTTGCATATTATGTTGGTTATTGTAAAAATATTAGTATCATCCAGTTTAAGAAATTCAGATAAATTTCTATAAAGGAAAAATTAAAAAAAAAAAACTCGTAAATCTTATAAATTTTATTAATTTTGTAAAACTAAAAAATGTCGGTTATTAATATTACTTTGGGAGCGTCTTTAGAAATTACACTCCAGAGTATCCACTCCTCAAAATACTGGATGTCCTTCTAGAAAACAATATAAATAGGGCCTAATAAAAAAATACTTGATAAAAACCTAGTAGTCTTATATAAGTCGTATATAAGTCGTATAAAAATTATTATAGATTTTTAAAGAATAGATTGCAATTATATTAGTTACCTATTTTATTGATTGTTAGGTCACTATTTAAATAAACACCAATTTAGAAACTCTCATACTCTCTATTATTAAAAAAAAGAAGAAAATAGACTTTTCACGTACGAATTTTTCATATGAACATTTACCTATTTAGAAGAAATATGAACTTAAACCTTTAACGTCGTTTCCGCGTTACCATGTTAGTAAGCGTATGACTTTGATGGGTCTAACCATATTACTTGCAATAAAATTTCGCAAAATATTACGCGAAAGTTCAGGCATTTCTGAAATATTTTTCAGTTAAATATTTTTAATAGAAATTTTATAAGAGATGCATTATAAGGCCATATTGACAAGAACAATAGTATAAAAATATCATTCTTTCATAGAGACTAACACCCTTCAATTTATGACATCAGTCTGCCTCATAGCTTTGCTTTACGATCAATTAAAAGAATATTATCAAACAACTGATGTCTCATTTAAATCGCAAACAAAAACATGTTGATGTGGGCACACCACAAACCAATAACTACTAGATATGGATCGCGTTGCTCTTCCGTCCATGTGGTGCTAACGCATCGTGTATCGCCTCCTATTTAAACCTATGTATTGTCGTACTAATGCGGTACCACTCCGTTTCTACCGCATCCGTTGAAACCGGATCAATTTCAATTACCTAAGCTAGATGCTTTAGATGCACATCTGTTTTTAAGGATCCTTTGTGCCTAAACTCTGCTGTGCTTAAACTCTTAAAGTAATTTATTGGGTTTTAGGAAAAACATGGTGTTAGTAACTTACGTCTGACAAATATATACTCTGAAAAATAAACTTAACAACTTAACCTTGTTAAGCTATCATAAAAGTTAACCTATCATAAAAGCCATTTCACACTCTCAAAAGAATTTCTGGTGAAATGGAATTCTCAGGAAGAACTTGATTTTGCAGCAACTCGCGATTTTTGGGCATTTTAAACACAAATCAACAACCCTTTTATAGAAGGTTCTTGCACTTTAGTATGGCATTTATGACAATCTTGAAGACAAAAGGATGTCCCAAAAAACTTTAAAACCACATTTGAAATTGTTTTCTCGCAAGGAATCGTTCTATCTTCAAATGTAATTGAAAACAAATTCCTACATTGTACTGCCGAATTGCCTCCATAAAATCATTTAAAAATTTAAGCTCTTCCGGTCATATTAAATTATCTCATTAAAATTCAATAGTGTCACTTAGCAAAATGAAGCATGCCCGATATTATTATTCTTATTCCGTAAAAAATAAAATACCTAGCAGACAATCGGAAGCGGCCGTTAATCAATAAAAAGAAGTGGTGTTGCCATTATTTTGGCCAATGCGTAATTTTGAATTTCTCAACCTGTATATATATGGTTAGGAACGCGATCACAAAAAATATTAGTCACAAGATAAAGTAGAGATGACGGGAGATATACGAGATAGGTCTATGTCCTATACAAGACGCAATAAGGTTAAAAAGAAGAAGAAGAAGATTGTAGCAGTTGCTTTACCACAGGATATTATATACTGTAAGGTGCAAATATCCTAATTGGCTAGCACACAAGAATAATAAAGTAAATAACCCTAAATCATAAAGGATCCTCTCTTGGTTTATGACATTGTATAATTTTTTTCACCACGAGTATAGAAAAGACTTATCTCTATAAATGGGAATTCAAAATGTTGAATTAATTACATGTTTTTCATTTAATAATATTTTGGACTATTGATTCTATTGAATTTATTAATTTTATTAATTAAGACAATAGGTCAGTAATAATACAACTGTTGTTTTGTAGCCAAGAACAGACAACTGGTTCTCTGTACTATATACTTTTAGTTACCCATTGATAAATGTTTAAGTTTAGTTTTGATGCTTTTCATAATGCTAATATCTTTACAGTTGGCTTTTAGTTCTTTTTACTTCTCTATAGCTGGTAAAGAATATAAAAGTATAGAGCATATTTCAGGATTTTTACACAAACTTTTAAACCTCTGCTACTCTCGAAAACTGCATGATTTTGCAAAATAAAATATACAGTACTGAAAAAGAATAATAAATTTCCTGCTTTATTACAAATATTAAAAAACATATTTGATTACTATACCAAAATAAATAATAAAAATAAAACATAAAAAAGATAATTTTAGCCATTCTGTAATTTAATTTAAAAACACAGGAAGCAAAAATAGAGAAACACAAATAAAAATGAAAGAGATCATAGCTAAAAATTAATATTTAGTTGCATATCTCTTGTTTTTTATAACTCCAAGACATCTCCCCTCATAGTTCCAATTAGATTCCCTAAGGTTATAGAGTGTCAAGCATCTTCTACAGTTTCAAACAATTCGGCTCTATTTTAAAATTTTTCGGGATTAACTATGATTTTTTTTGTCAACTAAATCCCCCATATGCTCTCTGGGATTAAGAGGGACAGGACTCTGAGCTTGCCACTTAAAAATAGTAATTTTTTGGTTCTCACATTTTTTTTTTAAGATTATAGCCGTAGTTTTCGTTTTCAAACAACCATTGCAATAGCATGTTTTCCATTGCATATGGCAACATATTATCACTTAATATTTCTAGATATTTATACCGATCTATAATCACGTCAATTTTGACAGTAGGTGCCATATCAATACCAGAGAAGCAACCCCAAACTTATACATTTTTACGTCCATGCTTAAGTGCCCAGAGGATACTTTGGATCAGATCTTTTAGTTTTAGGACGCCTGACTCATAAAATATAACCAAATAAATTAAATTTACGTTAATCGGAAAATAATACTATATTCCTTCTTGTTTCCGACCAGTTCAAATGTTCGTATGCAAATTGAAGTCGGGCGCTTCGATTCTTCTTCGAAATAAAGATTTTTTTAGATGGTTTTCTTGCCGGCAAGCCACTGTCTTTTAAGCGTCTTCGAACCGTACGTGCCCTAACATCTACTCCGTCTAGTTGAGATTTTGTCCACTGCTATTTTGAATGAATTTCTAAGAGCTAAGAGTTTATTCTTCTTGTCGACTCTAGGTGTGATTTTTAGTCTATCGGTTTTGGGTGCATGCCACAACATTATGGTTTTAGAAATTATTCAATTCATTATTAAATTAAACAAGCAATTATTGCTTGTTAAACACCCGATTAATATTTTGATACTATCGACTTTTTTTCACTTAACAGCAAAGTAATATTTTGGGGCATATTTATAGGCTTTAATAAATTAACCAAATATTATTGTCTATTGCATGTAGTAAGCAAATATGTACTACGGACTTCATAAATGTTTCTCTACTTTTGCTCCTTATAAAATAAAGAAAATACTTTCCTTGTGACAAGAATTTTAAAATACCAAAGATGATTTTGCATTCCTTTGCATTTAAATAAAGAATGTGATGATTTATTTATGGACAATAGTCTACCAGTCTGGCTTTTTATTTAATAAATAAGATGTTCCTCCAATTTGTATCTTATATATCTCTTTGCTCGATACTGTATACTTAATACACACATTCAAAAAATGATACGTTAAGCGAATACAGGATGTGAAACAAAATCATAAATTCTTTTATTACACGTATTATTTTAATAAAATTTGACTGAAATATTGATAAAAAGTAGAATATATTATATTTTTCTATGGAAAAATTATTTTTATATCAACGACCAGTTGCATACTTGCAAGACAGCGACCACTTAGGAGAAAAAAATGATACGCCAGTTTTCTTTCTGGAAAATAAAATGGACGCTTAGTTTTACGTTCTTCGTTCGAGTTTTCAAAATATCGCCTTTGTATAATACCCAAACCGAAAAGTATTCAATGTAAGAGTTTTCATTAAAGACATTGAAAGGTTGCTAAATTTGCAGCAAAGACTTGATTGGTAGTATCTTGTGATTCCTATATTTTGTCCAGTTGTCTCAATGCTTTGCCAGCCATTTCGATGAATCAGAGTCTATTGCTTGGCTTTTTGAATCACCGGATTTCAATCCGATTGAGTTTTATTTTTGGGGTACCAGTTCGAACTAGAAATAAATTGATAAACCAAATCTAACCTTTCTTAAATGTGAATCACAAAAAAATACAGTTGAAACATTACATATAATTAATCGATTATATGCATTTGTATGATTTTGTAGTTTTCTTCTAAAAATTCAGCATCATATCCTAACGAATCATTTTTTTAAAAACATTGTGAAGCATAAAACCTGAAACACCCTGTCTATCGGTAATTCATTTAAAAATATTATATGGGCAGTATTTCTTCTGAAATAACTATAGTTGTTTTTTGAATGAGTGCAAATAAAATAGAGTTTTAATTTCTATATTAAACAAGGGGAAACTTGCTAATTTTTGCCTTCTATTGTTTTTTAAATATATTTTATATTTTTTGTTTTATACACTTTATATAGTCGTTGGAAATCACTGCATTTCGCATCCTGATGTATACATATCAAATTTGGCTACTTATAGTTCTTGATAAATTATGTTCTATGTACGCAAAAATATCTGTACGGTCAACTTTAGTCAATCTGTTTCAAAAATTTATCACGGCCAATAATGTTTTCGGAACTACGTGTTGTAGGTAAACAGTGATTTATACGGTGGTATAACGAACCGATATAGGATGAACAATTTAAGGAAAAATTAAATGTTATATTATCTCTAACAAGATAATTTTCTCTTAAATTCTCGACTTTATCGAAAATAAATACTCCAATATTTAAATAGTGAACCATACATAATATTATATTTCTATAAATACTTATACATATGTATTAATAGGATTTTATGATTTATACAGAGTGTCCTGCAATATGTGAGCAGTATTCTGTGTATTTATATAACTGGCAGCATAAAAGAAGTAGGATTTTAATAATTTTTTTCTACACCCTCTTCCTGTGGTGTTTTATTAAAAGACATATCTAATTTTTTTTAAATACTTTATATAATTTCTACTATAACTAGCTAAGCTACTATATTGCTGCTATAACTAAAAGCATTTTTAGAATAATGCTGAGTAGAAAAGCCTCTTGAAATTAATGTACACTACCTCTACCTACGTTCACTATGGTTGTTTAACCCTGGAATGCTATACTTATTTCCGACTCTGCATCTGCTACACAGGGGTACAACCGTACTCCAAATAAAACACGTCATATTTTAGAAAAAACGAAAAATTTATTCACTTATAGAAAAATAATAACTTAAACCGAGTCTCTGAGAACACTTTTAACGCATATCCATAATAAAATGTTCATGCACACACTGAGCATAATTTTTTTTGATGTTGCTAACACACGAACTTTTTGCATACAGCACAGCTTACTCTCGTTTTTCGATCCTCTCGTCTGGGGCAAAGCACACACCTACCCACTGTTGTTGTAAGCCTAGTAGGTACTTCTTCTGAAGTGGTTATCTTGAGGACCCTACATAATATAGTTTCACGGAGTTCGCGCCTCAAAGTTGGAGCTTCCAAACGACCCATCATGTGCGGTCTAACCAGGTCAAGGGCAAGCTTCTTGAGGTATTCTCTCCTGTGCTTTACAATTTCTTTATTCACTTCACCAGAGCCACGCAAAAGAATCATTGAATTATATCCCGGAATATCCAACAAATTATAGAACAGACATAATGGCCAGCGACGTGTTTTTCTACCAGTAGAATAAGTGTGGCACAACTGGTCTAAAGTATCCACTCCTCCTTTTGTAGAATTATAAAATTGAATAATTTCTGGTAACTTGGTCGTAAATGGCTCATCACCTTTTTCGTGCATTGTCGAAAGCATAATTACTGCTTTTTTAGCACTCTTGGGTGGACAGTATGATAACAGTGTCAGATGTCCACTGTAGCAAAACATGGCAGAATTTTGATTCCTTTCTTTGAGTTCCAAAAACGACTCAGGAATTTCTTTTTTATTTCTTCTCACAGTACCAACAATGGTAATTTTCCTCTCCAAAAGGTGTTTCGCGGTCTCAATAGAAGTAAACCAGTTATCCATGGTCAAGTTCCTATTTGTTCCTTGGACAGAACTGGTTAGTTTATTACAGTAATACTGAGCTACAGGAACATCAGTTGATGTGGAATCTTTTTCTATATAAATTTCAGCATCAAGTGCAAAAGCTGTTTTGGCATCACAGGACAACACAATTTTGATTCCGTATTTATTGGGCTTTGAAGGAATGTACATTTTAAAAGGACATCGCCCTCCAAAACCAACCAATTGTTCATCAATTGTAATATATTCTGAAGGAGTATATAGGTTTTTCATTTTAACGATTGGCCTCTCAAATACCTCTCGAAAAGCTGCAAGCTTATCAGTTTCTTTTCTTTCAACTCTGGACTGTTTATCATCAAAGCGAAGACAGTTTATCAAAAACATGAAACGTGCCTCGGGCATGGTAGCATGGAATATTGGAATTTCTGTGTCTTTATCAAATAGTTCCTTGGTCAAAACTCCGGCCATTTTCATAACACCGGCATAATAAAATAGCCCGAAAAGTGCTTGGAGTTCAATGCTGTTTGTATCCTTAGTCCAAGAGGGTCTCTTACCTACTGGCATAATAACAGGTGCATCAGTATTTTGGTCATCGCTCTTATTTGAATATTTCAATCGTTAACTTGGATCTCGTTATTAGTATATTGGGTAATTTTATCGAGATTTTCTTGAGTAAAACATAATTTCCAAGCTTCAGTTCCCGATGTTATATGTTTTGCTTCGTTTTTGTTTCCAGGTAAATGCAAAACCAGATTTCGTTTTGGTGTACGATGAATTGCGCCTTTCTTACCTGAATTTTTACCCCTTAATTTGGTAGGCACTGGTAAAATGTCCACCATATCTCTGTTGATCGCCTGTATTTCTGCCAATGGTATATTGTCATCTTTCGAATCTGTATCAGATGAAAAGGTATCCTGAGTCTGTTCTGGTGCAATAAAAGAATTAAGATTGATTTGATTGCCGAGTATTTCATCCTCTTCTGGCTCCTCTCTAAAATCAGGTATAACGGCATCTTCCTCCTCGCTGTCATCCGAAAAACTGTCTGAATCAGATTCATAGAGATACGATGAATTTCTCCGACATCTTCAGGCTTTGTTAGGTCCAAGAACTCTTTCTGCCCAGCCATTATTCGTGCAGCCTAACAAATAAAATCTATAATAACTTAAAAATCAAAGAAAAATATAATAACTTAAAAAAAACTAAAATATTTTCAAAGTATTATAGACATATTTTAGAAATATTTTTCAAAAAAAAGATACTTACTCATATAATAATAATCACCAAAATCTACTGAGAAGCGAAATAATCACAGAGTATATTTAACTTAAACTGCTACACTGGGATACGCGCTAACCCCAAATATCACAAATCTCGAAAAGAAAAAACCGTTGATTGAATAATAGGTAATATCCGTTGATTGAATAATACCCAAATATTCAATCAACGATATAACCCTGATTCTAATTGATATTTCAAGCGAAAACAACGTTCTTGTGGTATTAATAAATCATCAGATACTTTATGCAAATTTAATTCTTTTGGCACCTTTGAGCCTTCCGCCTCTGGACCTCGTTGTGCAATTCGAGGCAATGTGGACTGTGTACAGCCTATACGTCCACGGCGAACTACGTGCTGGTAAGACCGCAAAAATCTGCTCATGGGTCATACAGGAATATCCTCTCCTTCTGATGGGCTTCTGATGGCTCCAGTGACAGTGGACTGCGAGGGATTTGTGACGCACATTGCAGGCAGAGAGGAGTGGCAGCATTCCAACAGACCTGCATTGCTAAATAGGTGGACCATCTGGACACAGATGGCTCCAGAATGAATAACAGAGTTGGATCAGGGCGTTGTGGCGGAATCCCACATACCAGTAGGGCATACTCGCTGGGGGAGCACGCCACTGTCTTCCAGGCCAAAGTATTCGCTGTATTAAAATACAGACAGAAAATCCCAAGCTTCGAACACCGCAATACAGTCGTATCAATATGCTCGGACAGCAGAGCTGCGATTAAGGCTATCACGGCCGTAAAGGTAAGCTCCAAGCTTGTACTAGAGTGCATAAAAGTCCTGGAAAAACTGGTGCAGGTTGGCTGCAGGGTCCAGCTCGTCTGGGTACCTGGCCACGCAGGCCATGCAGGTAACGAGGAAGCAAACTCGTTATTAAATATTAGACATCTAACTAATTCCATTTCATAATTTCGACTCGAAATGAAAATTTTAACCACTTTAAGTTTAAATTAATTTCGATTAATCGAAATTCAATAACGTTATATCTATAGTTCTGCCGAAATCAGCAAGGCACGTAAAGTCGCATTTCGACATCGCCATATTTATTTTGACTTGAACCCTGATTCTAATTGATATTTCAAGCGAAAACAACTTTTTTGTGGTATTAATAAATCATCAGATATTGTTTCATGAATTAATATTTTTTATTTTACAATGTCTTGCAGGTACTTAATAACTTACAAATAATATCATTACTTTATGCAAATTTAAATCTTTTGGAGGAATTAGCAGTTGAAGAGATTAGATGTGCACACTTATTAAAAAAATGCTCCGAGATACGCAAAACCCATTCTCATTAAGCAATACTCAATTTAGACAGCAATTCCGCGTAAATAAGGAGGCTGCTATGTACCTCTTAAGGGTATTACAAGCACATTTGAAGGAATTGTGTTTATATCTTTAAGTAACCTCATAATTGCAGTACATTTTAATAATAATATAGTTTGAACAATTATTCTATATTGAAAATTTCCAAGAAGCGTCAATAAATCAGACTATAGCCGATTTTCAGCGTTGAATTAGTAAGAACTGCGGTAACTCTTTTGGTTGACAACTTTGACAGGTAAGTGTGACGTATGTTCCCCCACCACTTAAAAATTCTGATCTAAAGAAACAGTCGCTGAAATGGTTACTAGGAGTCAAAGTTTTAATCATGTTTTTGTTTTTTCTTTTCTGTTTGATTTAAAAAAGTCGAATTTTTTAATTTTTCCAAAGCCTTTGCCACTCTTTTCTCTTGAATAAACTATTGTGGTTTTATTGGATCCAAAATAAAATATGTATAATGATCATGTAAATTTGCATGCATGAAGCTATAAACAGTTTTTTAACAAGTTTAAATGTTCTTTCCTTTAATTTAACTTATTTTTACTAAGTAGCGTATTAATACTTTACTATGAAATAATTGAAAAGAATATAAAATATGTATGCGTAATGAATATAACATAATATAAAATTTCTAAAATCGGTACCATCAAGCAAATTGCTTGTCGTTTTCAGGTCCTCAACCTTAACTACTAGGTACTTGTTCCCCTTGATAATTTAAAACTAATTGGTATTTATTTTTCTTAATTTATAAAGGGCGCACAGCATATCGTAATCCTCAATCAATTTTTTACAATCTAAGCATAGCCTTGTTCTGGACCGTATAACCGAAAAAGTAACCCAAGTCCAAAACCGGGTAATAATTGGTAAATAGCAAACGCCAAACAGCTGATCCGTGACGTCACGTTTTCTCCTATTTTGGTTAATACCAGAATCGCAGAAACGCATTGGTAAATATCAACTAAGTACGGTTTCCACGCTGAAAATCGGCTTAAGTATCCAAAGAATGATCTTGAGAAAAATATTAAAAAAGAACGGTTTTCTTATCTTATTAAATATTAAATGCCTGATTGTAGATATTATTTATTGATATAAGTACTTTTAAATGTTTCATGTTGTATCTAATATGCCATAAATAATAGACATTGTTGATGGCACGCACATAGCTATAGTTAAGCCAATGGTGAATGAACATATGTTCATAAACAGAAAAGAATATCATAGATAAGTTGTCAAATAGTAAGTAATACAAAACATGAAATATGTATGTATATGTCTGCAATTTATTATTGTTATTTTAGATTAGATTTTATATTTAGATAGATTAGATTAGATTTTATATTTAGATTATTTTAGATTTAAAAATTATAAATATTGTATCCCAATGGCCTGGCAGCACACAAGATGCATTTAGTTGGAAATCAAGCTGAATTGGAAGAGCTCTGCATGCCAACTATAAAAATGGACAACGTAATGATGGAATAATGGGTTTGTTAGTCAACTATTCAATAGTTTTTTGAAGAGTTTTGATTAACAGAAAGATTTCATGGTAGATTTTTTACAGGATATTCTGGATATTTGTGTCTTCTATGGCTGTTAATACCATTTGCTCATACAAATACATCCAAACAAAAAATTTTAATAACACATTCAAAAGTGTGGTTGAATGGTATAGTGAATACAGAATAGATGCCTTTTTGAAATATAGAGTGCTGTAATATTTATCTAATAAGGCGGCAAGAATAGTTTCACCCTGACACTTCACAATATTGCTATTTATTATAGAGTGGAAGATCCTATTCCCCTTTGGGACGAAATTGATTTAGAACCACTTCCACAACCTATATTGCATTAACAGGATATTGTTTTGAAATATTTGGAGTATCAAAGTCGTCAAGCTTATGTGGACCAATATTTCAATTTTCTATTATCCAAGCTTGTTTGTTATTAGCACCATTGCGACAAGAACCCTTTCAAGAAAATATAAATAAAAATATAAATCTCCCAATCGTTGGCAGGTTACTAGAGTATTCCATTAGTCGATTTTTATAGTATTAGGTCACGTTGTTTGGTTTCCAGGATAAGGTGTTGTGGTTTGCCCCAATTTTGATATATATTCTAATGAATTTTGAAAAATGACATATATTCTAATGAAAATTTAACATAAATATAATGCTTAATACCTATGTAAGAATTGATAATTTCATTGATTTTAAGTTTTAATTAAAGAACTTATATAAGAAATATTATTATATATTTTTAGCAAAATTACCAATTATAAGACTTGGTGACGGAGCATAATTATTATACTCAAAAAGTTGCTGCACTTAAAAAATTGTTGTAGGTCTCATCGACTTTTCTCATTAGTGTTGCTTTTAGAAAAATAAACAAAATCTTATTACTGAGACCTCGACATAGAATAACCACATGTTGAATGGACGAAGAATGACTTGAAATTATAAATCATATTTAGAATTTCTCAAACAATGATAAGAAAGCATATTTTCTTTTTAAGCTTTTTCTTATACCACTATTATA
The DNA here is from genome assembly GCF_022605725.1 of Anthonomus grandis grandis. NCBI lineage: Eukaryota > Metazoa > Arthropoda > Insecta > Coleoptera > Curculionidae > Anthonomus > Anthonomus grandis. Next base: position 22,975,206 of record NC_065555.1, read on the forward strand.
GTCCTATGGTTGAAACCTTTGGTGTGACGCTCAAATTACGACAGTTTTACCACTAACCAAAACTCTTTATTTTTACTCCCGACACGTGTTTCGCTAACGATGTCAGCATCTTCGGGAGAGTTTTAATCTTCTCCTCGAGTCGAGAGTAAAAATAAAGAGTTTTGGTTAGTGGTAAAACTGTCTCGTAATTTATACCACTATTACGATTACCAAAAAATAACGACTGTTTTAAATTTTTCAAACTGACAGACCTTTTTGCATGCCAGATTAACTGCACTAGTTGAAAAAAACACACATTTTTTAAATACATTTTATTACAACATTCATATAAATAACCTAGAAGCCGGAGGTTATTAGGCATAATATATCCGTTTATGTTTCTAATCCCTAGTCCTATATAAATTAAGGTACAAAAAATATACTTAGCGGAAAATTAACAATCTTTTGGCATGGTTTCACCGATATGTTTGATTGAATCTAATAAGGTCAATATTATGATAAATAGCTAAAACACATTTATTATCAATAATTTATGACATACATAAAGTTTCTTATACATACACCTACGATTATCTACAAGGTACATAGAAATACTTGAGACAAACCAGAATTATTTATTTATCCACAACTATTGTTTATCAACAACCAATAATAACAACCCGTACAGTAAGTAAAATATTTTGTTTTTTTGTTTGCGTCGAATATGCAACAATAGAACAATTTTTTTGGGGTATATTGGATACATTATAATTTTGGATATATTATAATACAAGGAATTGTTAATGATGTATTATGGAAAAAAATTGTTATGATCCGAAAAATATAATGTTATAAATAGATACATAAATATAATTATCTATTCCTTATTCAATCTTCGTTTTGATCATTCATCAAAACTTGACCATCTCTACGAGATGGCAAAAATCGATAGCTTTGATTAAGCTGGTCAAACTATCCACAAGGCCCAATTATTCAATTATAGCTAAAAGAGCTGTTGTTGAATTAGATAATATCAAGTAAATTATTAAAAGCAATGGCTGCTGCTTAAAAATGTGAAAGATCAGCATACCAGCAAATACCTTTTATTAAAAAAAATCACAATTAAAACAGAAGAAACGATTTTTCTGATTGCATCGAAATATCTGTTTTGAACCTTCTTTTTCAAAAAAATATAAACAGTATTATATAAAATAAAACAAAAAACATGAAAGCGCAGAAATAATAATAATAATAATAATAATAATAATAATAATAATAATAATAATAATAATAATAATAATAATAATAATAATAATAATAATAATTACAATAATTAATTGCGCCTACACAAGGAAAAAGAAACAAATTCAACCCCACAAATAAAACACATCACAAAGTAAAAGATACAGTCTGTTATATGTATGTATATTATAATATACAGGGTGATTCAAAAGTAAGCGGCATCCTTTCAGGGGCGTAATCCTTTTATGAAAATAAGGCAAAAAGTTCATATTAATATGGGTCCGAAATTGCTTCCTAAGGGAGCTACGCCCCTTTGAATAGGACCCCTTGAAGACAATTTTTTCTCTATAACTTTAAAACCCTTTAGAATTAAATTTTGAAAATTGGTGTACTGCATAAACATTTCGTTGTGAATAAGATTCTAAATTCAAATTTTTTAAATTTTATTCAGGTGCGTCACATGCGGGGGTTGGTAAGGGTAAAAACATCCCTTTTTCTCTTACTCTTTAGGTTATTGTGATTTTGTTTGAAAATTATAAAATTTTAGAGTCTTATACGTAAAAAAGGTACTCTTAGTTCAATTCGATAGAGTGTACCATTTACGAGAAAAGCGACTTCGAAAATGTTCTGATTGCGTATGTTTATTGATGAAAATTAATTCGCATTACGATCGACAAAAAAGACACTTTTTACTCACATTTTATTTAACAATTTATAGAAAGTGTTCAAAATTATTACCATTCGCGTCACGGCAAGCTCTTAATCTTTTTATTAGATTATGGTGCACACGTGGTAGAATTCTTGGATTGTTTTTAATTGTCTGAAATTCTTCCTCTATTCTTTGCCTGAGAACATCAATATTGGGTATAGGGCGGGAATAAACTAGTTGTTTTAGGTGTCCCCATAAATAAAAATCAAGGGGGTTTAGGTCAGGAGACCGTGGTGGCCATGGCACTGGACCCCCACGACCTATCCAGCGGTTTTGATAGGCATTATTTAAATGTTCTCTAGCGAGAATGCTAAAATGTGGGGGAGCACCATCGTGCATAAACCACATTTGTGCTCGTAATTGAAGTGGAAGATTTTATAATATTTGTGGTAATTCATTCTGTAAAAAAATTGTTTAAATTTGTCCATTAAGTCGTTGCGGCATAAATACAGGTCCATTTAAATGCCCGCCCACACATTCAAACTAAACTGCTGCTGATGTGCCTTCTGTACCGTAGCATGGGGATTCTCATCCGTCCATAGGTGGTTGTTGTGGAAATTGAAAATTCCGTTTCTTGTGAAGCCGGCCTCGTCAGTAAATAACATTTTGTTCTCAGAATTTTCAAAAGCAACGCGGTTTTCTTCTAGCCAATTACAGAAGGGTACACGAGGAAGGAAATCTCGCTCTTCCAAAGCCTGAACCCGTTGAATATGATAAGGGTAGAGTAACATATCGTGCAAAATTCTCCATACGGTTGACTGAGAGGACCCTTCTTGATTTGCGATGATGCGAGTGCTCAAAGATGGATCTTCTTCAATACGATCTAGCACGCGTTCTTCTAATGCTAGGGTTCTGGCATTTCTTGGTCGCCCAACAACTTCCTGTCTTTGAAATGTTCCTTAAGCAAAATTTAAGTAAATATTATGCGATATTACTCACATTTTTGAATTTACCTGTTTCCCTTTAATTACGATCTACTCTTGCGAAAACCGTACGGTGTGGCACTCGTCGATTAGGAAATGCCTTATGATACAATCGTCTTGCTTCAACACAATTACCAAATGCTCTTCCAAACATAATGTCAATATCAGTTTGTTCTTGATACGTAAAATCTATGTTTGCTTTTTAAACTTAGAAACACTAAGTACCAAATTCAACAAAGGCAATTCTTATTAATAATAAATAGTAATTTGTAAAACACTCTATGAAACTAATTTTACTTTGACAAAGTAAATTGTATTTTACAATGACATTTATCAGTCATTTAAATGCCAAAAACCAAAAAACAACCGCCAACTTCGTTTTAAATGCGTATCCAGTAATTTTATTATGTATTAAACATACGCAATCAGAAAATTTTCAAAGTCGATTTTCTCGTAAATGGTACGCTCTATCGAATTGAACTAAGAGTACCTTTTTTACGTAAAACACTCTAAGATTTTATAATTTTCAAACAAAATCACAATAACCTAAAGAGTAAAAGAAAAAGGGATGTTTTACCCTTACCAACCCCCGCATGTGACGCACCTGAATAAAATTTAAAAAATTTGAATTTAGAATCTTATTCACAACGAAATGTTTATGCAGTAGACCAATTTTCAAAATTTAATTCTAAAGGGTTTTAAAGTTATAGAGAAAAAATTGTCTTCAAGGGGTCCTATTCAAAGGGGCGTAGCTCCCTTAGGAAGCAATTTCGAATCCATATTAATATGAACTTTTTGCCTTATTTTCATACAAGGATTACGCCCCTGAAAGGATGCCGCTTACTTTTGAATCACCCTGTATAGTTTATTGCATTAATTATTTTTGTTATCATCGGAATAGAGAAAAGAAAGTAAAAAAAAAAACGAAACAACCACTAAATTATGCTTTATTGTTCCTGCAGTAATTTATTAAAAATGTATTTTTTTAAAGAATATAAGCTAAACATGTTTTCGGTATTAGTTTGGCAGCTATTTATAATTTTTGAAATTTGATAAGAAAATAATATATAAGTTTCGGTTGAGTGAAACAGAGGTGTTAGCCTTCCTTTATACCGGGTATTAATATTGTGAACATCTGTACGAAATTTTATTTTATTATATAAGTCAGGTGGAGATCTTAAATTAATTATTTTAAAAAACATTGAAGATGCGTACAAAATCCTTCTGTTGTGCATAGTCAACCACCTGGTTTCCTTAAGCTTGTGTTTTATGGGGTTGCGCTTTCTTATGCCATATATTAATCTAAGGCACGCATTTTGGAGTTTCTGAATTCTACTCTCTTCAGCAGTTCTTAAGCATGGACCATACACTGCATCGCAATGATTAAGCTGTGATAGGACCAGCGAATCACACAGTAGAATTTTTGTTTTTCTATTAAAAATTGTGGATAAATATTTTTAAGGTTTAAAAATCCTTTTTGAATACATGAATTTACGTGCTGCGTGAATTGCAGGTCACTATCCAGAATCAAACCCAAGCTCTTGCAGTGCTTGACGTGTTTTAAAGGGTCGTTATTGATATTAATTAAGTCCCTATAATACTGTAAAAAATTCTTACGGCTACCCTTGCTCCCAAACAGTATTAATGCTGATTTCATAGAATTTAATTGTAAGCAATGATTTTTAGAAAACTCGTAAACGTTAGCAAGGTCATAATTAATGGCAGCCACTGCTTGGGAACTTTCACCTGGTTCAAATGAGAGATATATTTGAATATTATCAGCATAATAGTGCTGCTTCGATGATATGAATATTTTTGCCATGTTTGATACATAGATTGAAAAAAGGATTGGCCCAAGGATGGAGTCTATGTTTATGGGTGACGTAAAGGCAAAACATAATACTACTATATTGTACTGTCTTTTAATTTCGCTAGCCTATTTTTTGATTGCTAAAGGTCTTTAGCTAGTATAATTTTTTCATACTTCTTTTTTCCAAGAGATGCTATATAGACAGCAATGGATAATTATTATAAAAAATCCTTGCTTAAAAATCAATGGTGAAATAATTCAAACAGAACACTTTGTCTGTGCCAATCATTGTGTTCTAGAATTCATTCTGCCCCCAATCGTCAGACCAAAACACTAAGTATCAGAGCACTTAAAGAGACTAGGTTGTACCAGGTGATTCATTAAAGGTGTGACGGGGTAGCATATTTCAGAATGTCTATATTATATGTAACATAAACGTATATGGATGTAGCCATATTTTCTAATTATTATTCCTTTGTAGTACTGTTTTATTATTCCACTAAAAAAAAAATTTAATACACATATTTTTTTTTGGATTAATAAAACTGCATCCCGAACCGAAAGCAAATTGAAAAATCCCACAATGAAACATATAGTGTCTCTATCTATCGGAGAATAAGTGAAACAAAACAGCTTCTAATGTACGGCAAATCGATGACGTGCCGCGCCACCTTTCGATCGAGCAGCCAACTTAAAACGACTCGACAACTTCGTTCCATTCACTTTCATTTCTAAAGGGGGATGTTCTGTGCTGTCACCTCACAAGAACAGTAGTAATATTGAGCTAGCAGCTCCACTTTGTATTGCTCAGTTAAGTTTTTGTTGTAAACAACGCAGAGTCGGATTGGTATAATATTTCATTGAGTAACTATGCCACCTGTGATTTTCCGTGTTTTATGTAAATGGATGGTTTCCAGAATAACAAATAATATTTAAATTATCTGACCTATTTTTTTGGTGATCTGCAGGTCTACAGGGTTACTGGTAATTCGATACATTCCTTTGGAGATGTAATAGGGGAGGGGGTAAGAAGTAAATTGAACCCTTATATGTATTATGCAAAAGTTGATAGTTTTCGACATATTAAATTTTTTCTGTTTTTCTTCAAAATGTAGACCTTAGTGGTTTATATTTTTTTAACTTTTTAGGCAAAATACATGCTCAACAATAGTGTTACGTTTGTAATGGCAAAAGTCCCGCAAATAGTTGTAACCATAGGTAAATTCTCGATGCAAAGTGTAATTTTTTTTTTGTTAAATAAAATACTACACTCTCTAGTGGATATTTTTTGAAAGAAAATTATGCTACATTCTTCAAAATTTCCTTAAAACTTCCTTATTACCTAAGCTATCTCACAGGATACAAATGCTTAAAAGTTAGGTGACATGGTTTTGTATTTTTATTATAAATTGTAAAGTAACGCATTTATCAGTATTTACCTTCACAAATCTTGTTCAAAATGAGAGCCTCTATTGCGAATACAGGCTCGGCAGCGCCTTCTCATTTCAGTCTTTGTTGTTCTAGTTGTTATGGTATTCCTGATCTGCTGGGCAGCGTTGGTTATTCTTTGGATAAGGTCTTCCCGGGTAATTATTGGGGTTGCATAAACCAGTGCTTTCATTTGACCCCATATGCTATAATCAAGCGGGGTTAAGTCAGGGCTTCGTGCTGGCCAAGCTATTGGACCTGACCTACCAATCCAACGATTCGGGAAACGTTCATCCAGGAACTGCCGAACTGACCGCCGAAAATGAGCTGGACAGCCGTCATGTTGAAATATCATTCGTCCTCTAACGGCGAGAGGAATATCGTCAAAAAGATCTTGTAGGTCAGGTCGTAAAAATTTTTCATAAATATCCCCGTTTAAATGGTCTGGGAAAGAATGTGGTCCTATTACATCCCAGCCAATAAGTCCCATCCACACATTTACAGAAAACTTTCTTTGAAAACTGGTTTCTCTTGTTAAACGGGGATTTTCTTCGGCCCAAAAATGAAGGTTATGAAAATTTGTAATGCCTTCATGACTAAAGTTTGACTCGTCCGTCCACAAAATGTCGGTTAAAAAAGTTCTATTGTCTGCATCAGAATTTATAATAAATCTGCAGAATTCTACCCTTCTTATCGGGTCCCCTTCTTCCAATCTTTGGACAGGCGTATAATGGTAAGGATGGCTTCCCATTTGCCGAATCGCGGACCAAACTTTCCATTGCGATGATCCTGTTTGCTGCGCTACGGCATTAGTGGATGTGGTTGGATCGTCTTCAAAATGTCTTAATACTTCCTCCTCATCTTCTGCTCGATATACGCGAGGAGCGCCAGCTTCACCTCGGTTTTACGGATCCAGTTTCAGCGATAGCTCGGTAGGTCGAAGCGAAAACACGGACATTTGGAATGCGGCGGTTCGGAAAGCGACGTTGGTATACTCGGCGAGACTCCGCGGCATTACCATTGCAAAACCCATAAACAAACATAATATCTGCATATTCAGCGTTAGTAAACGTGGCCATAGCGCAGAAACCAATAGAATACCTTCTTTGAAAACACGAGAAAAATAAACTCGAAACTCGTAATTTAACTACTTTCCACAACAATTATTGCTGGCAGACTATCTACACATCAAATTTTTAACAATAAAATTAAAAAAACAAATTGTTGCTATAGTACTTAAATACCATAGAAGTAAATACCACTTGGCATTTTTCAAGTGCGTTCTTACTATTAATAATAAAAATACAAAATTCTGTTGAAATTTTTGGTAGCATTTATAGCCTATGAGTTAGCTTAGATAATAAGAAAGTTTTACGTAAATTTTGAAGAATGTAGCATAATTTTTTTTCAAAAAATATCCACTAGAAAGTATAGTATTTTATTTAAGAAAAAAAAATTACATTTTGCATCGAGTTGTACCTATGGTTACAACTATTTGCGGGACTTTTGCCATTACAAATGTAACACTATTGTGTTGAGCATGTATTTTGCCTAAAAAGTTAAAAAAGTATACAGCGGATTTTCTGGAAACTGCCTTTTAAACCACTAAGGTCTACATTTTGAAGAAAAACAGAAAAAATTAAATATGTCGAAAACTATCAACTTTTGCATAATACATATTAGGGTTCAATTTACTTCTTACCCCCTCCCCTATCACATCTCCAAAGGAATGTATCGAATTACCAGTAACCCTGTATATACCAGCTGCCACTGATAAAAGTAACTTCTTTTTGGTTTCTTTTCTACTCATTCCAAGTTTACCTATAAAACGAAGCCATATGTATTTAGATTCCTCTATGAAATTAGCAACTTGATGATACTTAATACAGATACACGATAACATTACCACAAAAAATTAAGGCATTTAAGACCAAAATGCACCAAAGTTCAATTGTTGTGGATCAATTTATGTAGCGTTCCGACTAAAACCAAATAGAAGATTAAAGCAATAAATCAGCCTGTAGTTTTATCCTCTTATCGTCATCCAAAATCTCCAAGACGCTGAGACAAGCGAAGCAGTTATTTCGTAAATGAAATTGTTGGTTGACAAAATGCCACATCAAACATGAAGCTTTTAACATTCCTGACAAAGCCAAATAAATTTGAAATTTTAGCATTTTAAAGTAATTAAAAATGCCAGAGCAATATTCCATTTAGGACTATGCCGACTTCGCTCTTGTGTTCGTGAACATCATGAAAAGAGTAGATGTTCAAAAAAAAAATGGAAATAGTTAATAATTATCCAGAAATCAGCAGAAGAGTGAGCAAAGCTTTGATGATGAGAAGCCTATGTGATGACTCACATATTTCAATGTCTATCTTACAGTTTGGCGACGTTAAAAATATAAATGTTATTATATATACATTATATATACGCTCTGGCTAGTCAACCGTTAACGGCTGGCGATATTCAGCCGGTAAAATAGTTATGACGTCATCTGTTACGTCACAAATGACACGTTTGCCGGCTGAATAAATCTAGCTGCAAAAAAAATGAGGTTAGATTTTTGTTTTCTTTTATTATTTGTTTATTTTCTGTGAATTTTGCGGTACTTGTGGTTGAGATTAAATATTAGTTTACTACTGCTTTTATAACAGATATTAGTGAAAAAATAGGTAAGTAGGTACTTAAGTACCGGTAGTAGCTATATTATTTTATTAAAATTTCTAGGCAAATACTTAGTAACTCTGTACTGTATAATACAGAAGATCATGTCGACTGATGTTGTCAGTAATAATATTGAGATAGGATCTCAGTTTGAAAGCTATGAGGAAGTTCAGAAGGCAATTGATGAGTATTCAAAAAGAAATTATATCATTTTATGGAAACGGGATGCCAGGACAATTCAGTCAAGTAAAGTTAAGGGTTTTTTAATATTTTTTGATAAACTTATTTTTTATGAACTAAAATATGCTTGTGTACATGGAGGTAGAGGTTTTGTTTCTTGTAGCAAGGGCATACGTGAATCGTCGTAGTACCTATGTATATTTAGTATTTATCCCCATACTTCATAATAATTTTTGTAATTGCAATGAATAGAATCCATTATTAATAATGATCTATATTGTAGAACATATAGAAAGAAGTGTCCCTTTTTTGTCAGATTTAGGGCTTCCAAAATGGAATAAGTTTAGAAGTAATAGTCATGAACAATGAACACAATCATACAATTTCAAAGGTAAAAAAATGTAATCAAACTTTTTATTTTTTTCTACTAACGATATTAATAAAACAAATTATAATAATATTGATAAATATTTAACATAGCAACAATAATTACAGGAATATTATGCCCACTACCCAGTTCAAAGACAAATGCCTGAAGATATGAAAAATATTACAAAAGAGTTATTAGTACTAAAGGCAAATAAAAAACTTGTTAAAGGAAAAATGATAGAAAAAACTGGAAAAGTAATTTTACTGAAAGACCTGTCTAATTTGGCATCAGTTAAAAATGTGAAGAAGGATAATTTGGCCTACTGCATTAAGCTAATACAGGATAAATATGGTAAGAACGTAGGTAATATACCTGCATTTAAATTATAAAATTTACTTATTATTTTAGAGTGTGAGGTTTCTGTTCTAAAAGATGATGATTCAAATTTCCAAGCACTGTTTGCCCAAAGTCCATATATGAAAAATATTTTTGAATATTTTCCCGAATTTATAGCAATTGATGCTACATACAAACACTTAAATATAGGTATTCCATTTTATTTAATGCTAGTAGAAGATGTAAGAAGTGTCAAAGTCAGATAGTGGGCATGTGCCTAATGGTTTCGGAAAGTAAAGAAAATATTAGTTGGTTTTTGAGTACTTTTAAACAACTTAACGAGAAAGCCACAGAAACTAAATGTATTATTACAGATAAAGATATGACCGAGCGAGATGTAATTAAGGAATTGTCTCCTAAACTTTCATTAAATTTATGTATCTTTCACACAATGAGAAGCTTCCGTCATGAAATAAAGTGTGAAAAAATGGGTATAACTGAAAGTCAAAAAAAACTATGTTTAGAGTATTTTCAAAATTTAGTTTATGCCAAATCTGAAGAAGATTTTACAAAAACCCTAGATAGCTTTAAGGAAATTGCACCAAAAGCGGTTTTAAGCTATTATATGAAAAATTGGCATGATATTAAGCATTAGTGGTCAATGCATACAGAATCCTGCAAAAATAATTTTCTTTAAAATACTAAAAATAGATTGGAATCTATTAACGGTAAAATAAAAGATGTTATTTCAAGAAATAGCAGCCTTGAAGACTTTTTCATAGGATTCTTTAAAATAACATCTAGTATGAAATCCGAACGCGCCTATAAGTTCATATATAGTGAATTAAAACGGACTGTCACTAAATTGAAGCTGAAAGTGTTGAAGCTCGATATTTAAAACTATTGACAAAAGAACCTGGAAAACAATTAATCAAACAGCTAGAATTTTCAAGAAAAGTAAAAGATATACAACGGGATTTAGCACTTCATAATTTTATTTCCATGCTTTTACCGTGTCATATATTTGCTGTCAGAAAACTAATAAATCAGCCTCTATTTGATCCCCTCTTAGTTAAGTTACGTAAGTTACAACAAATCAGTGTTATTCCCAGAATTGATGCCTGATGAAAATGAAACTGAAAACATTTTTCCAAATGTTGCTATTACCATAGCAAAACCAAAACATATAGTCTCATATGGTCAGAAACGACGGAATATCTTACCAATAACTAATAGTCTTCCGGATATAGCCGCTCAGCGGTCAAATATGTTATACGAAAGACGAAAACAATTATTACTTACTATTAACAAATATTGGGAAGAAGATATTGATATAAAAATTTTACCAGTCAGTGCAATAGATAGTCCTAATAGAGACAAGGTATCTTTTTCCCTAACTATAGGTATTTCTAATTTTATGAAATATTTTTTTAGGAGAGTCAATTAGTGTCGGCTGATATGTCCCCTGATGACATTAGTAACAATAATAATTGGAATTTAGAAACGAAGCACTTAGAAAATAATGTCTGGGTTCTAGCAGAAAACGTGATTGTAGAAGAACTAGTGGTTGAAAATAATGATGAAATTGAAAATTTTGTTGCATCTTCCTCAAATAAGATTGTCATACTGGAAAATATTGTACTGCCTAGTACTAGTCAAATTTTAAATAATGAAAATACTAAAAACATCGTATCTAAGTAAAAATAATAAAAATATTTAAATTTTTTAAGATTGGATAATATTAAAATTCCAAAGAAAATTTAAAAAAGAGGTAGAGTAAAAGGTGAGACTCTGACAACCAATGGCTTGCCTAAAACAAGAAAAATTAATAAAAAACCTACGTCATTTGCCAAACTTAGCATTAATGAAAAACAACGATTTATTCTAAGGTTGCTAAATATAGAGGATAACGAATTTACATCCATTAATGACGATATTAAAAAAATTACCAAAGATGATGTTCATTTAATGGATAAAAGCATTTTATTGTACGTAATTATTATGTTTTAACACCTTAATAATACCTCCTAGATTACCTTATACCAACAATCCCAGTCACATATCACCTATTTTTAACCGGTGTATACGTAATGTTTGTATAACCTCACTTTTTTCCCGGTCGACACCTATTCAGTCGGGATATATATTCAAAAACAAAGGTAAGGACACAAAGTCACTGTCTCATCCAATCTACATAATTTATTAAAAAAGCTTAAAAGCTACACGTGTTTCGCTCCTGTCGGAGCATCATCAGGCCTAGACCTACACAGATCACATTACAACGGAATTACAACGTCAGATCACATTACAACGGAATTACAACGTCAGACTTCTTAAACGACAAGTTTTCAAAAAACAAAAAAAACATGAATCTACCTAAATTTCATTTCGATATTTTTATTTTACATTTACCACAAGCAGTAATAAATGTAGATCTTCCTGATTTATTTTGCGCCCTTAAGAGTTTTATCGGACTTATTAATTCAATCTAAAACTTTCATAAAAAAGTTTTGCTCCGGAAAATAAACCATAAATTTTGAACAGGTTAATTTTTTTCCTTAATTCTTTAACAAAAAAAAATAAAATTTTAAATATACAGGATAAATTTTCGAAATATTTTACCCTGAAAATTTTGACAAAGCTTGATCTGTAATTTTTTATTTTCAGGTAGGTCACTACCTGATATATCCCTTTACCAAGAAAACACACTTTATATTCATAAGCCGTAATTCGTTTTGCTGATGATTCAGCCAGGTTGTCTACAAGTAAAACTTGGAATAATGTAAAAAATAATTCCGAAGCAGACATTTTTCTTAAATGATTTCACGGTAAGAAGTTATCACGTTTCACTTTAAACAAATATTCTTCTAAATTTTTTATATCTTAATGTCGGAGAAAATATTTTAGGAACTGACTCAATACTTGGAATTAAATCGATCATAATTCTATTCATAAACAGCTGATGTCAGATAAGCAAATTAAGTGTACATTTCCCGAAATAAGGAGTTTGATAACGCGCTTAACTTATCTAAGGTGTATCTTAAAAATAAAACAAATGAAAGCCATATATTAAGCACTGGCTGAATCACAACTAAGACTTGGGATTATTGGCTTGGGTGGCGTAAAAATATAAAAAAGCTTGGAGAAATTGATTTAAAAGGTAGATTTCAATAAAAAATAAAAGCAACTTCAGTGATGTTATAATATATCATGTTTTAATATATCTACTTGCTTAAATGCATTTCTTGATTTAGGGCAACTCTAGTTTCCACAAATTAAAATGCTAGTAAACTATATTAAACTATATCTAGAAACAATTATTCATTAGAGAAATTCATATAGAAGTAAAAAAATTGGACATTGGACATAGGTCAAGCAACTATATCTCAACCCCAACCTTTTAAAGCCTTTTACTAAAAGAGTTGTCTTTGACGCGAACTTGACTCTATCTCGTGCATGTTTGCCTCTGTCTCTCTCGTGCTAGTCTCTGCATTTCTCTCTCGTGCGACATTACGTTGTCGTGATCTTGACTTGATGTTGACGTGACACCTCAACCTTGATTTGATCTTGACTCTCTTTATCGTGCAGGTCTGTCTTTATTTCTCGCGTGCGAGTGTCTGAGTCTCTCTCTCTTTCGTGCGACGTTACCTTGTCGTTATTTTGACTTGACGTTCACGTGACTTTTTTTGGATAAATTTCACTGATTTTTCTGAACATTGTTACGCAGTTTATACAGATTCAAAGCCATTTTCTAATTGCAATTGTTCTATTCGTTAAAGGCGTTCAAGCGGGTTCTAAATTGGCTATTTTCGAAAAGAAACGGTATACGACTGGTTATATTTTTATTAATATTTTTGAATCCTTTATTTCTTTTGTAGCATATCTGGTAGTCTTTTTTTGTTCAATGTATGGTTTCCCATAAAAAGAAGCTCCTTTCTTTCCATCGCCCTTTATATTTATCCTAATTTTTTGTTGAAATGTAAGTTGTGTAATATTCACTACAATACGATCCTTGATGTTTAGAGAAGCTACTGAAATGTCTATCATGGTATCAAATTGATCGGAAAAAGAAATTCTTTTCTTACTTCACCCCCCTAGTTTAAAATTTAAGATGTTTATTCATTCAAGGAACTTGGAATTCATCAGTCAGTCAAGGAACACGTCTTTTTTCTTATGAAGTCTTATGAAGACTTTCTATCTTGTCGCAGTAATAAAAACATCCTCTATAGCATGCACTATGTATAATCAATTTACTATTATTTGAGCGACTAAGAGTCGATCTCTGACCTCAATTTTCTCGACAATTGTTGAATTTGTTATTACATTTCAGAGTGTTACAACACTCTAAGTTGAAATGACATAAATAACTTATTTAAAATAAATAAATGAAAATATTGGTTTAATGGAACCATGATAAAGTTAACTTCCTTCTAATAAAATTTGCTCCTCATCTCAGAACATATCTTAAGATAGAACAACATAAATAAATTAGGCTGATTATTAAAATAGCGATGCAGAAATTAATATTAAAAATCATCTACAACAAATTATAATACAGTAGAGCGTCGATTATCCGAAATCCAGTCATCCGAAACGTCGGTTAACCGAAAGAAAACATAACGGCTTTTTCGGATATAAAGAGTAAAAAAAAGGACAAATGAAATAAAAACGTTTAATAGAAATGACTCAGAGAGCGACGCAAGGGACCATTATGATTTTGGCATTTTCCGTGTCTTCAATTAAAACACGAGCGGCCAGCAGAAGTACGGATCCGTCTAATCAGTTTGTTTCTCTATTGACGTTGACTGACTTCAGTGTTGTTTTAACGGTCCGTGCTGTTTTTTGTGCTGTGTGACTCCTAGCAATGCCGAAACGTAACGAGTTGTGGTTAGTCTTTCTGACAAACTTTAAATTTTGGAACGATTAAAAAAAGGCGTAAGTGGATCAAGTTTAATTCGAGAGTTTGGTGTTGGGAATTCAACGATAACTGACATTAAAAAAAAACAGTGAATTGTGAACAGCACACAATCAAGTTTGCTTGCGTGCTAGACAGTGAAGATGGAAGCTTGCATAGAAAAACAATGAAAATGGCAGAAAATCAAAACCTAGACACTGCAGTTTACTTAAGGTCAACCAATAAATGGTCCTTTGAGTTGCGAAAAGGCATTAGAAATGAACAGAAAGCTTGAGGGTAACAATGATTTTAAAGCACCTACCGGTTGACTGAAAAGATTTAAGCCTAGGCACGGAATTAAAGAGCTAGATATTCAAGGGGAAATGCTGTCAGCTAACATTAAAGCTGTTGAAAAGTTCAAAGAAAGTTTTAAGAGTTTGCTTGTAAAGCAGTGTTATAAGGAAAGTAACGTCTACAATGCAGACGAAAGTGGGTTATACTGAAAAAGAATGCCGACCAAATCCCTTGTATCTAAAAAAGAAATGGCAGCGCTTGGATTCAAAGCAAGCAAATCCCGCATAACAGCCATGGTATGTATAAACAATACGGGCACACATAGACTACCTTTGTTGATCATAGGAAAATCTAAGAATCCAAGATGTTCAGGAATAAAAAAACTGCCTCTTATTTACAAAAACCAAAAAAATTCTTGGATGGACACTCAAGTATTTATCGAGGGGTATGACGCTGTATTCATTCCAGAGGTTAAAAACATCAGATAGAAACTGGAGACCCTGGAAATGTTTTATTAGTGATTGATAATGCTCCAAGTCATTCCTCAAACCTTTCACTTAAGAGAGATGGAAAATTTAAGGTGATTTTCTTGCCACCCAATGTTACCTCAGTCTTTCATCCTATGAACCAGGGGGTGATTGAAGCCTTCAAACGTTACTACAGAAAAGCGTTGCTTCGTAGTGTCCTAATCGGCCAAGAGGAAGATAAAACAATTCTTGAAATCTACAAAGGTATTAACTTGAAGGATGCTGTTTACATGGCAGCAGAAGCGTGGGCTAATGTCAAAACGACTACTCTAAAGAAATCCTGGAATAAGCTTTGTCCAGTAGTTGAATCTGAAGCTAGCCCTACATCTAAAGAACCAACAAATGAAAACTTTGTTTCAGAAATGGTTGAGTTGATGAAAGAGGCTTCAGGATTTGAAGAATGTGACCAAGAAAACGTGCATGTCATGAATGACTAGAATTTGACGAGGATGATCCTGGCTACGAATTGTTGACAGACGACGATATAATAGCACAGGTTCAAGTTCCTGAAGATGACGTCGATGAAGACGAAATTAGTGATGGCATCGTCTCAGCTGAAAAATGTCCGTCTAATGAAGAAGTCTTTAAATGTTTAGACTGCTATTAAATGGTTGGAACACTAAGACGAATGCGATTCTGTGCAGTTGCTGTTTTTAAAACGCATAAGAGATTTGGCGGCAAAAAAACGAGTCTCCAAACTTAAGCAACCAAATATGTTCGACTTTTTTTTAGATTAGTTTTGTACTATTATCACATCTAAGTCACTTAACTAAAAAATTTTTAGACATGTGTATTTATGTACCGTATGTGCAATCCCTACTTCAATGTTTATGTGTCTATTCATAATATGTACTGTACTCTAGTGAGTCATTAAAAAGCATTACATAATTAATATGTATTCCTAATCCAATGACGTGTTTCATTACCTTACCCTCAACAAAGACCTGGAATTTCGCAAATCTTCGTTTATCCGAAAAATCGATTATCCGAACACCCTCTGCACCAATTGTTTAGGATAATCGGCGCTCTACTGTACAGTGATATTTTTTGAATCCAGACTATTCAACCTAAAACATTTGAAGAAAAAAACGCCATTTGGCTTGTTAAAGAATATAAGCAAAATGGAATTCTAGAACCAAAAAAGAGAAGCGGACGATCGATATATCAGAACCCGGTGTTTAGTGTTATAAAGTTTAGCAGTCACTTTTAGATACTTCCATGGATTACTAGCGATTTCCATTAAAACTACTGACCTGAGATTGTGTACTGCTACTTAATATTGAATAAAAGAAAAACTAACTTTCGTAAAATACAACCGTTTTAAGACATCAAGATGCAACCAGATCCTTTACACAGTACTTACTTAGATTCTGGATTTGCTATTTGAGAAAACGTCAAAAGAAAAATAAAATAACGTGATTACGCACCAACAAATTTAAAATCTTGTAAATCATCAATATTCTGATTTACCCTAAATTCATTCTAACAAAGTAGTTGTTTTAACAAAATCATAAAGTATTAATCTCTTGAAGTTAAGAGTTCTTCATTATCCTAGGTAGAAAAAGCAAACATTTCAGATAATACACATAATGCTTTAAAAGTTCTCTATACATATCAGTATACTCTGCTATCGTCAGTTGTGATTATCTTGTTAACAGAGAGTTCTGTTATTGCTGAACAGCATAGCTCATTATGACATAACACATTAAACTAAACAAACAGGGATTAAGAATCTAATTTTATTTTATAAGCAGCTAACCTTGTACATTTAAAACATTACAAAATTACAGTCAAAAGATTTAAGCAGCTTGGATTTATACTTCAGCATGGTAGACAGTTTTCATGTAATAAAAAAAAAAAAAAAAAAAAAAAAAAACTTTTATTACCATTCAAAATTATTAAACATTATTACAGAATATACGAAACTAAATTCCATGAATATACAAATAATTCAAAATTACAACAATTTGTTTGGTAATCGGAGTGCAACGCGATTTTTATTAAAAAAAAACCGATACACATGCAAGTACATAGATTACTTGTACATGTGCTGTACAACCCGTGTTCCTAAATAAACTATTTTCTAAAAAACGTAATATTATGTAATTACAATAAGGTCCATACCAAAATCAAAAGGGACAATATATGCATTTTACAATGAACTAGCGAGTGGCTATGAAGCTGGGCAAAAAGAAAAACAAAAAAAAAACAAAAGAATCCAAAGACGAGCGAGAACGGTATAGGGGCGAGCACGAAGGGTAGATAACAGGCGAGTGAGAATTTAATTTTAATGTAAATATTTGCAATTAGCAAGATCAGGTGTGCAGAACATTAATTAAAACAAAAATACCATTTTATAAAATACGGTCACATTAGGTTACCATAATTTGCGTGTTTAAGAGATATTTTTTTAAGTTTATAATAAATTTTTTAGGCGAACATTCCTTTATATAAATAGGTAGTTCATTCCACATCCGAATGCCCATATATAAAAAAGATTTTTTAAAGGTTGCTGTTCTATGTAAAGGAATTCTAAGCAAATGGGGATTTCTTGTATTATAAGGAATATCTTGATTAAAAAATAAATTTCTTAAATTTGCAGGCTGTCCGGTTTTCATTATTTTATAAATTAAATTAAACATATGGCTTCTAACATAATAGCTTCAGTATTGCCTATTGTGCATATCCATCCCTCAAATATGCATCGAGAGTGTAGTCTTCCTTCTACGAACAGTACCTAAGAGCAAATAGGGCGGTAAAAAAACAGATGTTTTTAAGACCTTTGCCAATAAAATGTTGTCTTGATATTTCTAAACTGGATTACTTAGCTAGATCTTCGCTCCCATGTTTTACTCCTTAAATGAGCAGAGGGTATTGTGATATAAAAAAATAATGGACTTGATGATTTAAATCTATTAAGGCTTATTGACTTTCAATGCTTTCCTTGTCACTATTAGACTGGAAAAGTATTGATCTGTTTACATGTCAGTGCCACTGAACATTAATCGTTATGGTTTAAATGCAAAGAAATTTTAACTCTTCTAATTGCGAATAACTTGCAAGAAAAAATACAGTAAGCAACAAAAGAAAACATGTGAAATAGACTTCCAGTGGAATTAAATTAACTTTCAATGAAATTACGGAATTTGGGTATTTATTTTGAAAACGTTTGACAATAATAAGATCTGTGAAGGTTCATTAATTAATTGGAAAACCGTTGTGTAAAAAGTTTATTTTTCTCCTTGATCTTTTAAAAATGAGCATTCGGACTTCTCTAGAACTTCTCAATGGAATAAACCATAGATTTTTTACTCCTTTATATATGGTGCAATTTGAAACTAATCACGAATCCACTATGAAGCACTTGCAGCCTCGACAATAAGCCATTGCAGCATATTTTGCATGTTTTCTAGTCAATTTCTAATAGGAAATACTGAAAATCGATCCATCCCTTCGAGAAACATCAGAGGACCTCCCTTTGGCGGTATCATCGGTCTCATTGGGCTTGATGTCGACCTGAGGGTGGTTCCTATTTTCTTCCAACAGAGAACAAAGTGCAGCAATGTCGCACCACTTTCTGTACATTATAGACATATATAAATATAGATAAACTTTGAAACCAGGGTATTTGTTTTCTTTCTGGTCTTCTCTTGCGATATACTTTACCTTGAAGAATATGTTGAAGAAGCCATATCTACTCATTTTTCATAATGTGACTACTTTCAAAGTATGTATGTATTTTTATGTATACTTTCAAAGGCTCCCCCGCTCCGTCACTCTTATTAAACTTGCTACTGGAAACTACTTTGTCAACTGTAAAGTAAAATTTTCCATGTATCCCCAGGAATAGTCAAAGAAATATTCGTTTCGCTCCAAGATGTTGGTATAAGATTTTAGGAAAATACTCAAACAAAATCTCAAAATCTGCAGCATCAAAGTTCAACTTTCTGGGGACTTTGTCCTAATGGGCCCTCATTAGACCTAAAACTATAATGAATCCTATTCCTCGCAGAAAGTGTAATTTACTGCGTCCCTTTGACACCATGTATCTACCATAAACTATAGTCATGTTTATCACCTTGTATCTAATTTTAAGAATTTTAGTCGTCTATCGTATTTTTATATAAATAATAATAAATAAATAAAAAGGCCTTTATTTTATACTCGGCGAAGGGCAGCATGCTGTTAACTTAACCGAGTACACATAAATATTACAATAATATTATTACTATCACAAAAACACATAATTATTAAGTAGTTACTAATAGAAAATGTTAAAATATACAGAAGACAAAAAAAAAATTAACTATAACTTACAAAGAAAAATACAAATTTTACAGCTTAACGACTACTTGACATCATAATACTATATATATGCATGACCGATTTAACAATACAAATACTTATTAAAAAAATTAAATAGAACAATAGAAATAAAATTAAAAAAAAAAAAAAAAAAACAATCCCAAAAAAAGTTGAAATAAAATTATCCAGTTGACTGTTTAATTCTAAGTTATTACTTTATATTATTGCTATTTTTCTCGATATTTATTGTTGGCTTTCAATCAATATCTTTTTTAGGTTGTTTTTAAAGGATTGGAAAGACTTATCAGTACAGTGACTAATAATATATTTATTTATTAGCTTTGAAGCACAGAAAGAAAATGATGAAAAATCGCAGTGCTATGTCGGGGGATATCAAATTTTAAAACCGTGCGTGTTGTTCGATTATGTCTGGTAGTTCCTGTTTTAAGTTTATTTCGTAAGTAGGAGGGACTATTGTTTTTTAAAAGTTTGAATAGGAAACTGCAGTAATGAAGTTTTTCTCTATTTTGCACATTAAGCCACTTCAATTCTTTTATCTTGCAAGTTACATGATCCCTTCCTCTCATAAACCCATAAACAAAGCAAATGCAAGAGTTCTGTATTTTTTGCAGTTTGTACCTACTAGAAGCATCAAGACATGGTCCATCAAAACAAAATTAGAGTAATTACAATGTGATAAAATTAGAGCTTCACAAAGCTGCCTTTTTAGTGTAATACTTAATAGATCCTTACTTTTATACAAATTTCTCAGGGACATATATGCTCTTTGAACTACTTTAGATACTTGTGTTTTAAACCTCAAATTTGTATCAAAAGTTACACCTAAGTTTTTGTGTTCTTTTAAATTCAGAATTTTTTCACTATCTATCACAAGATCACAGTTCATACGAGACCATGATGCCAAGGGGCCAATGTAAATAACAGCCGATTTTTTTGGGTTTAATTTTAAACCATTTTTTTTTGAATAATGGTAAATTGTATCTAAGCACTGACCCAATGATTGCATAGATTCATCAACGTTATTCTTAGTAAACTGTTTATAAATTTGTGTATCATCACAGCGAATTTTATTTTTTAGGTCATTTATATAAAGTATAAACAGCAAAGGGCCCAGAATGGATCCCTGGGGAACACCTCTTTTTAAATCGGCTGGCTCAGAGAACGAGTCTTCCACTCTTGTTATCTGGGATCTATTTGTAAGATAATTACTGCAAAAACGCACAGCTTTCGGTAAGAATCCGTAATAGGAGAGCTTCGCTAAAAGTAAGTTATGATGTAGAGTATCGAATGCCTTGCTGAAATCTAACAGAACCAAAGCTGTCGTCTCACCCTTATCCCAAGCATCAATAATATCATCCAAGACTCCAAGAAGGGCTGAAGCAGTATTAAAGCCACGGCGAAACCCCGATTGCGTTTCCGAGAGCAAATTATTTTTCACGATATATTCAATCATCTGGTTGTATATGAGTTTCTTAAAAATCTTGGACAATACAGAAAGTAGGCTTATTGGTCGTAAGTCAGAAAAGCCCTCCGGGTTAGAGACCTTAGGTAGCGGCAACACTATTGCCTTTTTCCACAAAGAGGGAAATTTACCTATCTCGATGCAAGTATTAAAAATATGAGTTAGCACCGGAATGACACGAGGACAGCAGATCTTAACCATTTCTAATGATATATTATCAATGCCACTGGCATTTGATTTTATTTGCGAAATAGCTTCATATACTCCTCCAGTATCCACCAGCTCCAGATCGAACCTTTGATCCGTGGCTCTTCTACCCAGGTATTCCCGAATGGTCTCCGCTGAAACTGGCGTGGATACTTGACGTACCGACTCAACAAAAAACTGTTTAATTGCTTCTGGATCTTTTAGGCTATCTGGTAGATTTGATGTAGAAGTGCCTTTTGTCTTACTATAGATATTAAGATTGGCCAAACCGTTCCAGAGGGCTTTTTTATTCTTGTCTCTATGCAGAAAATTTATATATCCCCTTTTTTCGTTTCTGACTGCGGTTGTAAACATGTTACGCACATTTTTATAGGATTCCCAATCGCCAGGATGTTTGTTTTTTTTATATTTTGAAAGTAGAGAATTTCTGTATTTTTTCATTTCCTTTAGAGTATCTGTAAACCAAGGTGCTTTCGGCTTTGTTACCCTAACCGTGGTGAAAAAAAAACCGTGCATGCTTATTAAAAAGTTGTGTAAGAATATGTGTAAAACACTGGACCTTATCATCTATTTCCGCAAAACTAAACACCTTACCCCAATTTGCGGCGTTAAGATCAAGATCAAAAGCTGCCCTGTCGAAGCTCTTAAAATTTCTAAACGTAACAAACTTTGGGGAAATCTTTGGAGCATTAATTGCAAGAGTGCAATAAATAAGTTGATGGTCAGAGTGCTCATGCATATCTCTATGTTCAACATTACCGATTAGTAGATTTTCATTTGACAGAATTGTATAGGAGCGAAGCGACTATACTTGTTATTGTTTCATCTACCATGGGAAGAATGTTTGAAATCGAGGTGTCTAAATGCTCTAATGCCCTAAGGACATTAAACTGAGGCGGACGATAAAAAACCCCAAATGCTAATTTAAGTTTGTTTATTTGTAAAATAAACCATTGTTGCTCAAAAATTTCTACTTGTTCCACCAATTCCACCTTATGGACCCTTAAACTTGACCTCACGTAAACGCCAACTCCCCCACCTCTAGTTTTCCTGTCCAGTCGCAAAAAGTTATATCCTACTATTTCGATCTCTTTATCTAAAATATTTTCTGAAAGCCAACTTTCCGTTACTCCTAGTATATCTAGGTTTAGAGTAGAAAGGATTAACTTTACTTCAACAACACTAGGTAGCAAGGAACGTATATTAACGTGGCCTACCTTTAAATTGTTAAAACTGTTTTTAGCCATTTAAAAATATAAAAATACACAAACCAAAACACTAAAGAAATAAGCAATTTAAAAACAAATAAAATAAAAATATAAAAGGAATCCAAAAGTACAATAAATAAAATAAATATACAATAAATATATACATGTGGAGCCAATGTTTGTTCTGGTAAGTGAAATATTGTGTATTTTTTCATTTTTCAATGTTAAGAAGTATAGCTCTGATGATGCCCTATCAGGGCAAAACACGTGTTACCAGAAAATTAAACTTTGATGCTGTAGATTTTGAGATTTCGTTTGATTATTTTCCTCAAATCCCAAGAACTGTTTAATTGTAATTGAATCGTGGAACTTACGATTTATTACTTCTAGCAGGAGAATCACGAACCCTTCACAACCAACGTTTTTGTCCAATGCTCTGCAATATAATTACAGCTATCGAGTCAGATCGTCAATACACCCATGTCATGAAATAATATTCAATGACAAAATTTTTTTGCACAATTAAACCTACCGCACATTAATATCATGATGTTACAAATCGTGATGCACCGTAGCTTCAAACAATGGTTGAACAAAGAGTAGTTTCTTTTTAACTTTAAAATATAATTTATTGAATTTAGGTAGCAGACCCAATGATTCTGAAAAACTATTTGATTCTAAGCTTAACCTTCATTCGCGCATTCTAAAAAACCACTTTCACCCCCAAATTAGTGTAATTTTATTTTTCTTTTTGAATTGCTGTAAATTATAATCATCTAAATGTTTTTAATTTGGTGGGAAAAAGTTATTAACGTTCAAATTTCTTGGGAAACAATTTAACTCCAGCTGCTCTGCCTTGGCAGCTTATTTCCTGACATCCTTTTATAAAACATTTTACGAAAAATACTTAATTTTCAATATTTTAAAAAGAAATTAGATTTTTATTTTTGTATTATTTTAAAGTCGATCGTGTCGTTTGTATTAAAATTTAATAATCGTGACCTACATTAACGTAATTTGTTTGATAACGTTACTTAATAAATTATAAACGAAATCAATCTAAAGTGTAAACGAATAGAATAGATTAGACGGAATAATGATAACTTTCGTATTTAACATGAGATTGTGCGTTAAAATATGGGATACTTTGGTACCTAATAGTTGTGTAGATGTATTGGAAAATCGAGATAAGACGACGATGTTTTGTGGTGTGTGATCACTTACGACAAATAAAAATGTTACGTAACGAATACGTATAAGAAAAATATGTCAAAGAGTGACAAGTTGGGTATCAGCGTTTTTAGACGTGTTGGGTATCATGGTTTTGGACAGGGTGAGCTTGACCTTCTTATTATTAAAGATCTTTATTATGATAGGTATTAGGAATACATAGCATCTTTGTAGCCCCTCCTATATCTAGGCGGTATAAAGGTTTTATGAGAAAGTATTAGTTTAGATACACAAACAACAGATAGAACAGAATATTGTCATAAAAATTACTTCAGCTGTGAAGTTTCATGGCTTTAATTTAAACAAAAAGCTGGGAGAAGCATATAGATAGTGAGTGGAATGAAATGAAAGGCTGTTCTTATATCAGATAGTTTAGGAATAATGTAAGTAAGTATTTATATTCTAAAGTTAATATCCAATTAAAAAAGATTTGTCCAAGTTAGAAAATTGTGTAAACAAAACTCAAATTGGTATACTGATCTTGTTATGCTTAAGTAATAAACTCAAAAACTTTGTATAATCTCAAACGTAATATTTTTCAATAAATGGGTCTTTATTCAAAATAATCTGGCTAAATGGACTACTATAATTTAACTAATTAATTATAATTTTAATTTGGTTTTTATGATGTGTTACAAGAAACGCAAACGAACGTAAAGTGAAGAGGCGATAAACTTGAGTGACGATGGACAATATAATGACAACTTTAATTTCTTCATTAGATAAATAGTTCTTTACCTTGAGTTATGTGAGAGTCATTTTCTTTAATTAGTTTAAATATGTAAAACATTATTTCTTTATATAGGCCAAATTGAATTATAAATCCATACTAGGTTGTTTGCTTGCTGGAAAAATTATTTAACTAAAATATAGAAGAGCCCTTCAAAAACAAAAAGGATATAAGAGGAGGCAGAGGTTATTTTGAATTTGTAAAGGGGAGATACATTACCTTTTAAATGTCTTTCTAAATGTGCACAGAAAAAATTAATAAGTAAATAGGCAAAAGCATAATAGTTACGTACGTGACTTGGCAATAGTAGATCCTAAAAAGCTTAATAGAATTTTAAGAGATAATTTTCATAGCTGTAAACATGCTAAAACTCATGTATAAACTTTCATTTTCCATTAGGGCAAGTAAAAGTTTGTAATTTTTAATTCTGTAAAGTTAGAAAAACTTAAAGAAAATTCTTAGAAATTGTAACTAGAAACTGGATTTAACTTAAGCTGATCTTAAATTCCCCATACTTAGAACAAATCCTATTGAGGAACTATATAAATGTATGGTTAAGTATAAGGTTAATCCAGAGAATATATTTTAATCTAGTAGTAAGTATAATTTTCCTAATAACTAAAATATTATAAGCGGTTTTCACATAACGCAGTACTCTAGGTATGAAGATGCCTTTTCAATCATTCCATTATCCACTGAGGGCAATAATAATTCGCGATTAAAAGAGATGAAAATTATACATTCAATATTATTTGACCGAATTTAAAAGTGGATAATTCACTGGCAATATCATTATTTGAGGGATTCCATTCCAAAACTCGCCTTATACATTTTTTGCGAAAAATGAGGTCATGGTGTCTATAGCATCTGTTAATGTCCCTCTATACATTAGACAAACTTAACCATGCCAAAACTCGCCCTTACCTACGGTAAAAGCATAGGAAAAATTTGGTATCATTTCAAAACTTGTCTTATCCATCGCCTGTATCATTCCAAAAGTCGTGTTATCCAAGCGACCAATCAGAGCGCAGAATTTTGTTTTCATGCTGGTGGTCGCGTGATTTATTATTATAGCCTCATTTTAATGAGTAAATCCTAAGCGTTTGGTCTACGTTTTTAAACAGCTGTTTAACAAAAATTTTAATAATTAAAACAAGAATGGATAGTAATAATGATTCATTTTGTTTACCCGTGGCACAAGGAAAAGGCAGGCGACGTCCCAGTGATCCGACAAAATGTAAAAAAAGTGTTGCAAAATTAAAAAGGTACCTACATTGTTTTCGTTTATAACCTTTAAATAATATTATTTAGATATTTTTTTTGTAGGCGTGCTCCGTTGCAACTACCAGTTTTTCCAAAATGTCACCATTTATCGGGTAAAACCTACCGCTGTTCAACTCTTACAATGCAAGATATTAAAGAGTTTAATGCCCTATTTTATTCTTTAAAAGCAAAGATTCAACAAGACAATTTTATTTTAAAATATATGTCTGTTGAGATCCCATCCAGATCAAGAGCGAGAAAACCTGATTCATCTAGGAAGTCGGTGGCGATCAAGTATTTTATTAAAATACGACGAATTTCAAAATACAGGTATGTAAAAATACATTTAAAGGTGTTCTGCAAGTTTCTAAGGATTGCATTCAAAGAATTGGACGAGTTTTTCTACAAACTGGCGTACCACCTAAAGAAAATCGTGGTGGCTTAAAACAAAAACCTATTTATGCCCAAAAAAAAAGGCTGTTAAAATATTTATTGAGAAACTACAATGTTCTGATGTACATTATTGTAGAGAACAAAGCAACAGACAGTATTTGGCTTCTGATTTAACTATAAACAAATTGTTAAATATGTATAATAACCAAGTGCCTGAAACTAAATTAAAAGTCAAAAAAACTTTTTTTAGGAATATATTCTTCCTTGAATGTAATATTGGTTTTGGATCACCAGCATCCGACATTTGCTCTCGTTGCAGTTCTTTAACAGAAAAAATTAAACAAGAAAAGGATAATGACAAACGTAGTCAGCTTCAAATTGAAAAAAGAGTTTATATCTTAAAAGGCGAAGCCTTTTTTTTCAAGTTGACGGAAACAAAGGAAAAGATGCTCGTCTTATCTTTTGACTGTCAAAAAAACTTAAACGGGTAAACCCAAAAGTCCAAGATAAGATCACCTATTATAGCCGCCAGCCCTACACTTATAACTTTACCATTGTTAAGGGCTCCTCAAAAACTAAATTACAAAATAATAACGTGTTCTTATACACCTGGATGGAACACGAGTTCCATAAGGACTCGAACGAAATTGCCTCAGCTGTTTTCCATTGCCTATCAGATCTCATAAATTTGTCGGGTTACAGCAAAATAAGATTGTGTGCAGATGGCTGCGGAGGGCAAAACAGAAACTCCACAATGGTTGCAATGTGCATTTACTTCTTGGGGAATATCGCACCGCCCCATATTGGTGAAATCGAGCTAGTTTTTCCCATTAGAGGTCATTTATTCCTACCATCGGACCGTGTATTTAAAATCATCGAAAAAAAATTAAGAAAACTTAGTGAAATCACAATCCCCAACACGTATATCGATATCTTTAAGGTTAATATACGTGTTGATAATCTTAGAAGGAAGTTGCAAAGGAGTATCTGAAAGGTGTGCAGTCTTGGCACTTTAAATTTTCTAAACCGAAAAGGATTGTTATTGAGAAAAATGGTGATAAAATAACAGTTAGAGGCGAAGAACACTACAACAGTGATGTTGGAGAATCCAAGACAATTTTTAAACGTGGGAAACGATTGAATCAAATAGAAGTGGGTAACATTGATAAAGGAGTGGCGGTTAATGAAAAAAAAGTTCAAGATGTCAAAAAGTTACTAGTTGCTTATTATGGGGAAGATTGGATGGAGAGAAATGATTTAGAATTTTATGAAAATTTCTTCGACAAACATTAGAAAAGCATTGAGAGAATGGACGAAGAAACTGAAAATAATGAATTTTGCGAAGGAGGAGTGGAAGAAGATATTTCGCTAAGAATTTAAGAAATTACGATTTTTTAAATATTGTTATCTTTTTTTAATAAAAAAAATAAGATCAGTCAATTGCTGTACTTTTTCGTGCCAAAACTTGTCTTATCCATGCAGTCATGCCAAAACTTGTCTTGTGCATATTGTTTTAATAAATTTTATGGAAATTGAATAAACAGGATTTAAATGAATGCTAAAATTAGCACACAAATGATTATAGTAAATCCATACATATTAAATTTGCATAAATTTGTATTTGAAAATCTTCTAAAACGTTTTTTGCCAATTGTGAAATTTTACTCAATATGGAGAAGGCAAGTTTTGGAATGGAACCCCTCATTTACCACAGCATATTATTCGAGTATCAAGTGATTTTCTATAAAACGAGCGTAAAAATCAACGAGGTTGCACGTAATTAGGCTTACCCGATTATCGCCGCTCAAAGCTAACTTAATCAATAAATACTGAAAAAAAAATATAAAATTTAGAAATGTAATGTTATTGGCTTTTTAATTTTGACCCAAGGCCAAAACCAATATAAGTTGGCCCCAAAGTTATTGCCAAATAAAATGTTCTTTCTATTATACCTTATTATAAGAAAAAGATACGTCCAATTTTTTTATAATATAAAGTATACAACTCGTCTAGTAGATTTACGTAACGACTTTTACATACTTAAAAAACTAATACACAAATACTGTTAAACCTATCAGTAATTTGTCAAAATGCTTGAACTACTTATTGGGCCCAGTATAAAAAGCAATGATGATATTTTGCTAAAAAATTACTTACTCCCTGCATAAAAGACAAATATTTCTCTTTTAAATTATTACTTCAAAAAAATTATTTTATTACGCAATTTAGTTATACTTTTGATCGATTATTTGTTTGCACGTAAAGTCTATAAGATGTTATTAATACTGTTATTTATAACAATCGCTCGCATTCTTCGCTTATCACTGTATCATCGTCTTCATCTGAATCATCGGTGTATATCTCATCGTCATCGGACCAATGCTCAAATTCTTCTTTATGATGCTCCAGTGCCATTAGGGAAGAAAATATTGAGTCACAAGCAGAACATCTAAAAAAAATAATAGAGTTAATTTAATTTATTTATTTATTAGGTACGCTAAGAAAGAACTACTATTATATACTAAATTACTATTATGCAGGGTGTCCCGGAAAATCTCTCGGATTCAGGAAGAAAATAAAAAAATTATATGGAACTTTCCGATAAAAAAATTTAACGTGACGAACACTACTAAGGACCTCTTAAAACGTAGTCCTTAAAATACATTTAACTTGGTTATTTTACCAGAGGCACAGACTATGATGATAAAGACTATTAAATAATAAATATGGATAGCTTGAACCCTAAACTAAAAGAAAGGCACTTTTGTTCATTATCGATAAGATTAAGCGTTTTGAAGAAAAAAAATTAAGGAATCACTGTTTTATTTTAATTAAAAAGAACCATGATATGTTATTTTTTTTAGCGATGTGACAGTTATTTTAACAATAGAGAAGTTCCATTTTAAGTTGTTTTATCTGGATAAGTAAGTGTTTTTAAGAATGCAATGTGGTACCCATATCATCTACAAAAAGTGCACTAACTAATTCCTAAAGATTTTCCTCGTAGAATACAGTTCGCGAACTGGCTATTAGATCAGCAGCGAACTAATCCAAACTTTATTAGCATTATGCTTTTTACCGATGAAGCAGTGGTTATCGAAAATGATACTGTAAATTTAAATAACTTGGATGTATGGGCTGATGAAACTCCTTATGCCGCTGTTGTTTTTGATTATCAACACCAGTTCCAATCAATTAATATCTGGGCAGGAATCATTAGCAATTTTTTGATTGGGCCATTCGTATTACCACTACGATTGCGACTTGCGATCCGCCGAAACATGTATTTTATGCATGATGGAGTCCCACCTCATTTCAGCGTTACTTTAAGAAACCTCCTGAACAACGTTTTTCCAAACCGTTGGATAGGTAAATAAAGATACATAGCCGAGGAGGCCACTCTGTTTCAACTCTTAACTCTCGATCTAACGCCTTGGATTTTTACCTATGGGGTCACCTCAAAACCTTCATGTATTTAACTCTTGTAGATACTTGGGAGGAACTTTTAGAGAGAAGTGATGTGATAAGAAAGCGTCAAGGGTTATTGTGGCAAGTACATGAGTATACTTACGTATATATATTTGTGTATACATACTTATTCAAGTATTAATGAAGTTTTTAAATAATTGTTTTGAATTATTAGCTTCTTTAT
Source organism: Anthonomus grandis grandis (assembly GCF_022605725.1). Taxonomy (NCBI): domain Eukaryota; kingdom Metazoa; phylum Arthropoda; class Insecta; order Coleoptera; family Curculionidae; genus Anthonomus; species Anthonomus grandis. The sequence continues at coordinate 23,005,037 of NC_065555.1, forward strand.
TTATTACATTATTTTTTCAGGTTATTTTTTCGTTTCAAGAAAAACAAAGGATTACATTTATTTAAACAATTTCATTATGGTGCCTTTTTAAGGTTCAAGCTATCCATATTTATTATTTCAGTCTTTATTACACAGGGTGCTAAAAACTTAAGCATTATAATGTACAACCTATTCCGCCTCTGGTAAAATAAACAAAGTAAATGTGTTTTAAGGACGTACATTTTTTAATAAATTATACCAAGTACCTTAAAAGCTATTGAAGAAAAAACGATTTCCAGCGGCGTCTTTAAGAAGCCGTATCTTCGTAGGGAGGGTCTATAGGACATTTTTTAAAAGAAAGTTCTATATTATATTTTTTTCTACCTGAATCAAGAGATTTCCCACAACTTTTTCCGGGATACCCTGTATATTAAAAGTATTCATTTTGAGATGTCTTTTTTTTTGAACATTTTTAAACAACATTGGTATAACGGCCAAAGAAATTACGATAAAGAATTGCTATTGACGTTACCCGTCCGTTTTCCAAATCAGTCGTGGTCGTGATGAACTTAGATTGGGCTGAAGCATACCCTTTATCAATCCAGGAAGCCTGTACTGTCGCCGAGGCTTTAATAAAAGAATGGATCTGCTGAGTTAGTGTACCTTTGAAATTACATTCGGACCAATGACAAAATTTTGAACCTAGCTTGTTTCAGTAAGATGCTTGGAGCGAAGAATACCAGGACTATTACATTACACGCGTAGTCAGTTGGCATGGTGGAACGACTGAATGGAACCATTAATCCATAAGGATAGGTTTTTTCATATGTTCCTGCTGATTATCGATCAGCCATCTATGAAAGCACAAGAGAGTCTTTGACTCAAATAGTGATGGGAAGAGAACGGCGTCTCTTATACGATTTGAAGCGATGTCAATGCCAAAGACCAGAGGTATAACAACAGAGACAACTGGTTTGGCTTTATGACCCTAAGAGATGAAAGAATCTGTCACTCAAACTTCAAACATCCTAGTTGGAATGTTTAAAGGATGTCAATTAGAAGTCAAATTTGACCTTCGATGAATTGGCCCATCTTTAAAACGTCCGAAAGAGTCAGTACGGCGTGACCGGTGAAGTGCAGCAAGACTGTTTACTGCTCCAGCTGAGTATACTCTGGTACATTATCTGGCTAAGGTTTTACAAATATGTAGAGGAATAGCTGAGGTTTCCGCAGAAAATTCGACATTTGGGACGCTTTGTATTATCTAAAGGATGAATTGCTTGCCGAGGATCTGAAAAGCCTAGCAATTTATAATAAACTCACATGCGGACTCAATAACTTGGACGGAAGAATTATTCGCTATATGCTAGAGGTAATCTTTAGGTTTACAGGCGTCCAAGTTCTGGTTTCATGTTAAGTATAACAGGAGTACCTCAATGCCGTTCTCTGAAGAAAGGCGAGGATTGTTATTTGGAAGAGGGAAACCTTACGCCGATATCGACATCCATTATGTGAGCTTAGGGAGGGAGCAGTGTAACGAGATTAGCAATGCCGTGATTATTAGCTGTTCTTTGTTATTCCGGGATCATCAGTAATACATGACTACTGCTATGGTCTGATTTCAAACTATGGTCTGGATATATGATATAAGGAGCCCGCGCCGTCAGTTGGTTCAAGTAGGAATACTACCACGATTTGTAACTCGACATAAATAGTAATAAATACATATCATGTAAATAAATATTTCTAGTAGTCTAAAGGTTGACTTGCAACAAAACACTACGAATAAACCAAACCCGCACAACAAACAATTTGCAAAAAAAAAATTGCGTGGACCGACTGTTAGCCACGTTCCGATCAGGAATCAGTAGTTGGCACCGTGTTCACTGAACACCTGCAAATAACCAAATTCTCTTTGAGTAACTTTCATTTACCGACAAATCTTCGAACATTTTTTGCGCATTCTATTCCACAGAAAACAAAGGAAAAAAAACTTAAATGGGCGCCTCTGCATAGTTAAATGTTCGGATCTCTACCCTTTGTGCGCTAACGTCGCCTTCGCCTAGGAGGACGATATGCCTACTTTTGATAACAAATGGCAGCACCAATTTTGTTAATTTTGGATACCGGATTTTGTGAATCACTTGTTTGTTTACGTTTACACGACTAATAATCGTCGGTCGTTTCTTATTTTTGTCCTAATTGTGATTTTATATACGTTTTGTTTACATTATTGACAATATTTATTAGTGTTGTTTTGTGTATATATTTTGTGTTGCTCTGACTAGTGTATAGTGAGGACTAAAGTTTGAACTATAAAGAGTAGCAAGTTGTACCCTGGATATATTTGACTTCTATTTTACAAGACATGAAATTTTCCACTTTTTTATACTACCCTTGTTTTCTAGGTAAGATTTTCTCCCATTCACTTGAAAATATCATTATTTCTATTAGTTTTTTATATTTTTAGTAACTTCATGTTTACCTCTGGGACCCAATCACATCAAAAAAATGTTGTGTAAATAGAGACAGTAAAAGACTGGCTATACATATCTGAAATAATAATCTTACATAAACCATACTTATATTTATGTTAAATTTATATACCTTTATCAGCAGTCTAATTTAAATTTTAATAATATTTTTATCGAAGTTACAACCTACAGTGATGATCATGTATATAATTTATACCATATTATACATACTATTTAATAAGACTTGGAAAGGAAACCTTAAGATTTACGAAACTTAAATTTTAAAAAAGGCTTACTTATCTTATAAAAAAAATTTATAGTGAAAAATGCATTTATTGTTTTGTGATCTAGTTTATATTTTTGTCGATTAACTAATTATTTACTTTCATTTTCATATTTCTGATGTGTTTATTTTTAAAATGATTTGGTTAAATATGGTATTTTCAGGAATTGTATAAAAGAGACACAAAATTGTATTCAGAGGTTTATCTTCGATTCTTTAGTAAGTATTCTGTTTTTTGTTCTATTCGGCGCAATGTACTAGTAGACAGTTTGTTACAGCGCGCGCGGCGCGTTTGGTTTGTTCGTAGTGTTTTGTTGCAAGTCAATACCTACAAAGGTAGGTATTGACTTATTGAAGTGATTGTGTTTAGGGTGTATGTATAAAATAAATGAGTTGACTATTTTTTGCATTGACTGTTTTAATTCACACCTTACCGAACAATTGTAATTGTAAGTAATTATTTTTGTGAGTAAGAATAACAAAAATTAAGATACACACAAAAATAACGATCAACAAGGGGAACCACCTCCCACGACAGTTTGGAAGCTGGTAGACCAGAAAAGATCGGACAGCCTTCTAATAGCCTGCGATACCAATACACACATGTATGTGACGAATCTGATTTGTCAGATCACAGGTACATAAGATTCGAACTATAATCTACGGACACAACTCCGAGGATTTACAGGAATCTCAGGAAAACGAACTAGAGTTTCTATAAAGAGACACTAGGACGCAACCTAGACACCTGTCCAACAGTGGCTAAAAACAACCTGGAGCTCGAAGTACTGACAGAGTCAGTTACAGATGCTATGAGAGATGCATTTGAAAAATCATGTCCCCCAAGCAAACCAGGTTAGGCAGAAAACAACTCCTGGTGGAACCAAGAATTGACCGAGCTTAGCTGCACAGCAATAAAACTCTTTAACAAGGAAAAGAGAACTGGGAAGTGGAATCAATACAAACAAAGCTTAACCAGATACAACGATGCCATAAAAAGGCAAAGGATTGAGAAAACTATGCAGGAACCTAGTTGAGATACCAGCATATGCAAGACTCCACAAGGCAATAGCTAAGAGGCCGAGACCCTTGGCTCGCGCATGAATTCCAATGAAGAATACACGACAACCGAGAAGGAAACGATCGGCCTAATGCTAAACACAGGCCCAATATCCGATTCTTGTTATCCCAAATAGGGGCAAAAAGAAGAACTGGAGACTGGCAAAAAAGGTTGATCTACGAGAAAGTTAAATGGGCGATAGACATCTTCAAACCATTTAAGTCTCCTGGAATAGATGGTATTACTTATCATGCTACAGCAGGGAAAAAAACTGCTGCTATCTGCGTTATGCAAAATAATGCGGATTAGTCTAGCCACAGTGCACAAACCCGAGAGTTGGTGGGAAGCAAAGGTAGCATTCCTACCAAAAGTGCGATGCGATTCGCGAAACCCACATTCTTCCGGCCAATCTGCCTTACATCATTTCTCCTGAAAACAGAGAAAAATCTTATAGAAAGCCATATCAGACCAGCGATAAATTATAGGTAAGCCCTCTACATCGACACCAGTATGCCAATCAAACGGGTAAATCTTGCGAACTAGCGATCTATGAGATAACCCAGAGGGTCGAACAATCAAACAACAAAGAAATCGCCCGAACCTTTTTGGACATTGAGGGACCATTTAACAATACGTCATATGACTCGATCAACATTCCATGATAACTGGTTGGGTCAACCAAATGTTAAATCATAGGAAGGTGACTGCTAGTTTCAACAACACAACAGTAACCCCAAGGGATGCAGGGGAACACCGCAAGAAGGTGTGCTCTCACCGCTTCTATGGAACCCTGTATCAGACAGCCTGCTGAGACGACTCGAGAGACAGCATATCTTCGCTTAGGAATACGCAGACGATATCGTTCTATTGGCACGAGGGGACAACCAAGGTTATGTATTCGAAAAAATGCAAAGAGATCTAAACGTTGTCGAGCACCGATGCATAAAAGAACAACTATGGTAAACGCTGCAAAAACCACCCTAGTTGCCATCACAAAAAAAAGAAACTAGAGCCCATTATAGAACAAGAGCTCTTTGGCGACCACCTGTGACTTGAAGATGAGGTCAAATATCTAGGGATAACCCTGGATAAAAAACTCAGCTACAAGAAGCATGTAATAACCAACACAAACGAGGTCATGAAAACTCATATATACTGTAAGAGAATGTTCGGCAGATCATGATGACTATCACCAAAAATGATACACTGGGTATACACAACAATGGTGAGACCCAATATTACATACGCAGTACCAATATAGTGGCATGCGGTAGAAAAGAGGACTGTTATTCAGACACTCAACAAGACACAAAGAAGTTTGTCTAGGTATAGCAGGACCGATGTCAACGACACCAACTACTGCCCTCGAAAACCTGCTAGGTTTCTTAAGGTAGATGGTACACTGCGGCTACACGATCAAAAATCAGGGTAGCAGTGGCCGTGCTAGAGGATCGAGAACAGGGCAGCCAACTCACGCTCAACCTGGGCCTGGAAGCAACAGACTTACAAGCAAATATGATAGGAATCTAAATCTGTGTCCAACCTTATGAGAGAAAAGGCGCCAAGAGGCCGACCCGTCGCAACCATTATAGGAGACCAGGCGCATTAGGACAGTTTAAGACTAGGTCTAAGACTGTACAAAACTGCTGGGAGGATCTCGCGGACAGTCAAAACAGTCCAGAGATAATCCTAGCATACAACATGGGCAGCCATGCCGAGGTGAGGAGGATTGCCGATGGTGCTCTGAGGAGGATAAAACTGTTGACCATGTACAACTTGGGTAACACTTTCAGTGTACCGAGTGACTTTAAGTCCTTCAGACCAGAGAGCCTTATCGGTTTTTCTAAGGCCGTTGGGCTCTGGTAATTCCCGGTGGGGCATCACGGGTCCATCAGGAGACCTATATGCACAACTGCCTTGGCAGCCCACTGTCTCGACAATTTCAATTTCAATAGGCAGCCATGATGCTACAAGAAGGACAATCCAACTTGCAATGAAGAGAGCCAGCAATAAACCTATAGGTTCAGAATCAATATGCTGTGCTCAGCGATAACACTTAAAAAGGAATGTCAGACACTAGTTGGAACTGGAGCATAAAAATTATTGGGAACAATTATCCAAGCTGGCATTCTCCAAAAAACTCGTGAGCAGCCCGCCCTTCAGGAAGGGGGAGAACATACTGGGCCACACCAGGTAAGAACTGCGAAAGGTAACAGGATTGATGACAGACCACGCAACCTGCAGGAACCGCCTACATAGACTCGTAAAAGTAGTTACACCGCTGTGTAGAGGCTGAAGAAATCACTATTCACATTCTATGCTTCTGCGAAGCATTTAATCAGGCCAGGGTGATACCTCACCAGAGAGGATAAGAACTACACCACTGGACAAAATAGTGGACTTCCTAGAAGCAACAGATCTGAACATGTGGGAGTAATTTTATGGAGCACAATAGGACTGCAATAGAGCAGACCCAGTGTAGAGAGCAACCAAGTAGCACCACTCAGCGGGGAAGTTTTAGTGTGTAACCGGTCACGGAGTGTGGAAAATAACGCGTGATAAACCCATAAATCCCACAACTTTATTATTTAAAAGCGAATACCAAGAGAACTGTGTGTTTATCGTCGGCGTCTGGAGTTCTAAGAAATATTCTGCTCAAGGCCGGACTGGTTCGTCAAAACAAAACGTATTAAAAAGAGTTAGTTGAGTTGTCGATTAAAAGAAATAAACGTCGCGACGTCTTACGGCTCGGGCAAATAGACATTTTCCCGTGTATAGACTATTTCACAAAGTTTAATTTCGTAATATTATCAGTAGTTTTCAATTATAATAAAGAATTAGTCTGTAATAAAGTTTTTTATACGTATCCGGGAGTATTATTTGTGTTTAAACGTAAAGCGAATGTAGAATATTTACATTTTGGTGCCGAAACCCGGGAAAGCTTTTAGTGGACTTTTTCTCTTTTTTTTTAACGGATTGAAAACTATACTAACATAACGGACTAACGTAATAAAAAAATGGAAGTTGCGATGAAAACGGCGTGTCGCGCTCAGCTCACGAGGGTTGTTAACGAAGCTAACGTAATTATTGATTCGGAACTATTTAATGTGAAAGACGCTATTGTTCAAGTGGTCAAAATAAAATCGGCTCGAGAAAATTTAAAATCTGCTAACGAAAAGGCGAGTTCATTTATTAGTGAGGATCAAATGGACAATGAGTGTGTAAAAATTTTGGAGTATGACGAAAAGGCTGTGGTAGCAATTGCAAGATTGGAACAATGTATAGCGGAAGTAAATAGTCAAGGAAATATGGCTTTGGGTGCTTCTGCTGAGAACATAGAAAATGTGGGTCAACAAACGGGAGAATTACATCAACCTAAAATGTCGGTAAGACTTCCTAAATTAGAACTAATTAAATTTAGTGGAAATTATCACGAGTGGCCTGCTTTTTGGGAACAATTCGAGTCAGCTATTCACAGCAATTTACAATTGGATGATGCTTCAAAATTTAGTTATTTAAAGTCAGTTCTATATGGAAATGCCTCCATAACGATACAGGGTCTAACGACTAGTAAAAATAGTTATAACGATGCCATTCAATTATTAAAAGATGAATATGGCAATAAGGAATGTATTATTGACAGCTATATTCAAAAATTGCTAGATATAAACCCTGTAAAAAATAGAACGGATATCTCAGCTCTAAGAAAACTCTATAACGTAACGTCAAAAATAATGAAATCCTTGCAACGTCTTGGAATTGAACCCGGTAGTTATGGCATGATGGTAAAATCTATAATTTTAAAAGCTCTACCCCTTTCTATGAGAATAGAATACAACAAAAAGCAAGCCACAACTGATATAGGGAATGATAACGAAGAAACTGCCTCTAGAAACTCAAATATGACTCATGAGAGTTCAGGAAGTAGTAGTGAGGCATCTTATGAGGATAAAGTGCTAAAACTGTTACAGTTTATAAAACTAGAGGTAGATTCTGTAGAGCAAGCCAATATACTATCGGGTGAAAAGTCTAGCGGAAAATCTCAAAGTACTGACTCTTTTAAAAGAAATCGCTTCAAGCCTAAAGAGAATAATGAGTTTACGGCCGCAGGACTTTTTACATCGGTAAACGAACATTGTTTGTTTTGTAAATCAAAAGATCACATGACGACTAATTGTACGAATTCCGCGGTGACATTGGCAAAAAAGAAAGACATTTTAAAATCTAGTGGCAGGTGTTTTAGATGTACAAAGAGTAATCATTCTTCCAGGAACTGTAGAACGAATATTAGGTGTAATAAGTGTTCGCGTAAGCATGCTATAACCATGTGTGACCCGGACTTTATCAAAAATAATAGCGCAACTAATCGGTCTAGTAATAATAATGAACAATCTAACGAACGGGAAAGTGGAGCTACAGCTTTGTTTTCTAATAACGGACTAAGTAATGTATTGTTTCAGACCGCGTGTGCTCAGGTGTTGGACAGTGGACAATCTAAAACTTATATCAGACTTATTATTGATGGCGGAAGTCAGTTGACTTTTATTAAAGAGTGTGTCTCCAGACAATTGAATTTACCAATAGAAGGGACTCACAAACTGTCTATAATGTGTTTTGGTAAAAAAGAACTGGCGCCTGCGCGGTTGTGTAATCGAGTAAAGTTAACAATAAGAGGTGTAAACTCTAACGAAAACATAACGATTAACGCTCTTGAAGTACCAGAAATCTGTTTTGATACACTTGCTGTTCCATCGTGTGACAATTCAATTATAAATGAATTTAGTAAGGAGCATAGTTTGGCTGATATTTGTCCAGATAACGCAGAGCAAGTTTTGCCTGGAATATCAGTATTAGTAGGAGCTGATTACTACTGGAAAATAGTCACTGGAGAAATTAAAAAGCTGTCAGAATATCAAACTGCGGTGAATACCTATTTAGGATGGACTATCCATGGCAGAAGCTGTGAATATGGATTTTCATTGAATGTGAATGTGGCTAATATTTTCCAAGTGCAAACTGTGAATGATGATTTTGATCTAAAGAAATTTTGGGACCTGGAAGCTATTGGGATTAATGATACTAATGTAATGGACCATTCTACGAAAAGGTACATAGAAGAAAGTATACACTTTAACGAGAATCGGTATACTGTGGCACTACCTTGGAAAAGTAAAGATATAGTAGTGGAGTCAAACTTTAACGGGGCACTTTCGAGGGCTAAAAGTTTAACGTCAAAGCTTATTCGCATGGGAGGACTAGTAGAGTATGATAAGGCTGTGCGAGAATATTTTGAGAATGATTGCGCAGAAAGTGCTAATAGTGTTATTTCGCCTAAAGCCTACTATATGCCACACAGGCCGGTGTATAGATACGATAAAGATACCACAAGAATAAGGGTTGTATTTGATGCATCTGCCCATGCTCCAGGAATGCCATCTTTGAATGATCTTCTATCACCAGGTGAAAACTTGGTACCCTTGCTATTAAAAGTGCTAATTAATTTTAGAATTGGCAACGTTGCATTAATAGCTGATATTGAGAAAGCCTTTCTGCAAATTGAAATTAATGAGAATGATAAAGATGCACTAAGGTTTTTATGGTACGAAAGCTCAATTGAGGATAATGGAAGCTTACCAGAAATAGTTAGTTTTCGCATGAAAAGGGTGACTTTTGGTGTAACGAGCAGTCCCTTTATCTTGGCAGCTACTTTGACCAAACATTTGGATGAGCAGAATGAAGGTTTTAAAAGGATATGTGATATCATGTCAAGGTCATTTTACGTCGATGATTTGGTGGCTGCTGTAGACACGTCAGACGAGGCAAGTGAAGTTTATTTCAAAAGTCAAGAAATAATGAAGAAAGCTAGCATGAATCTAAGGAAATGGGCTACTAATGATGTGCATTTAAGAAGAACTCTTTTAATGGATAATGAAAAGGCCAGTAATCCTGTAAAGAAAGTTCTGGGAATACGGTGGTGTACTATTACAGATCAGCTAAACATTGATGTTAATTCTATATTATCTACCGTCGAGGATCATACGGGGCAGCAAGGAATAACGAAGCGTAAAGTTCTACAGACAATTGCAAAAGTATACGATCCATTAGGATTATTAAGTCCATTTATAATAAGAGCAAAAATTTTAATGCAGCAAATATGGATTGAAAAGTACGACTGGGACTCCATTTTATCAAACGAATTGACCGAAGTTTGGATTAAGTGGGAAAATGAGTTATTGGAACTTAAAGAATACTGGATTCCAAGATGTGTTGTTGACTACTCAAAAGACCATACGGAATTGCACATATTTTCAGATGCTAGCCACAAAGCATATGGGGCGGTGGCCTATCTTAAAGTAACAACTTCTAAAAAAAATAAAAGTTGTAATATTCTGGTAGCAAAAAATAGAGTGGCTCCACTTAACTTGAAGGGAGATAAAACGTTAACGATTCCCAAATTGGAGCTAACGGGTGCATTGTGTGCTGCTAGGTTGCAAGATTTTATACTAAAAAGTTTGTGCAAAAATATCGACGAAATTTTCCTATGGACAGACTCCAAGATTTCTATGCATTGGATTAAAGGAAAAAGTTCAAAATGGAAACCATATGTTGCCCATCGGGTAGCAGAGATCCAAAAATTAACAAAAGGTGAATGGAGACATTGCCCAGGTGTTGAAAATCCTGCAGATTTGTTATCAAGAGGGATTAACGTGAAAGCATTTGTAGAATCGAAACTTTGGCTTCACGGACCTGAATGGTTATTGAAAGACAAAGAGTTTTGGCCAAATGATGGGATAACGGAGCCTGAGCAGCATGGTATTTTTTCGGCATTTGCAGTTCAAGTTGAAGTAAACGGAATTAGCGGAGAGCCCTTATTTCCATTTGACAAGTTCAGTAATTTTGATAAAATACTTAGAATAACGGCTTATGTAAGAAGATTTATAGCAAGGTCACGAAATCTTCACGAGACATTATTTGATTCAATAAAGGTTAAAGCTGAAGAACTGATCCAAAGTGAATTTTATTGGATTAAGGTTATACAGGCTCAGTATTTTAAAGCGGAAATTAGTGCTTTATCAAAAGGTCACATTATAGAGAGGCAATCGAGCATTCTCAGTCTTAATCCATTTTTGGATGATCAAGGGGTTTTAAGATTGGGAAGTAGATTACAGGAGGCAGCCTTACCTTATGACACGAAATATCCGATTATTTTGCCTAAAAAATCTATCTTAACGACGCATGTAATATTAAGGATTCATGGTGCAGTAAGGCATGGCGGGGTTAATATTACCTTAACTAATGTTAGAAAAAAATATTGGATTATCCAAGGAAGGCAACGGATTAAGGCTATAATAAAGACTTGTATCGTATGTAAAAGGTTAAGAGGAAAACCGGCAAGTGAACCCTTTGCACCGTTGCCTAGAAGTAGATTAGATGCTGTTGCGCCTTTTAAAGTGACAGGGGTAGATTTTGCGGGACCATTGTATGTCATAAACGAAAATGGGAGATTAAAAGTCTATATTATGTTGTTAACTTGTGCTGTTATTAGGGCGATACACTTGGAATTGGTTCCGGATCTGACAACAGAGAGTTGTATCAGAGCTCTTCGAAGATTTATTTCGAGAAGGGGAGTGCCCGACATTATATATTCCGACAATGCTAAGACATTTAAACGAGCTGCTTTGGAGTTAAACGAGCTTACAAAAATTTTGTGGCAAAACGAAGTTCAAGGATTAGCTGCCCAGCAAAGAATTAAATGGCGATTTATTGTGGAACGAGCGTCATGGTGGGGTGGCTTCTGGGAGAGGCTTGTGAAGTCAGTTAAAGATGCATTAAAACTGTCGCTTGGAAAACGGACTATTGGATTTGATGAGTTGCAAACAGTTTTGACTGAAGTTGAAGCTACTATTAATTCAAGACCACTAACATACATTGGTAATGAGCCAGATGATTTGTTAATTCTAACGCCAGGCCATTTTTTGCTGGGAGAAAATTATTGTGGATTTCAAATCGATTTGACAAATCCGATAATTAAACGGGACAATATTTTGCAGGCATGGAAAGCGAGGAATGACATCCTTACAAAGTTCTGGAAAATATGGTCATGTAACTATTTACAACAATTAAGGAGTGTTCACAATAACGTAACTGTAAAGCAACAGAAATTGCAAGTAGGCGATTTGGTTCTGTTGTATGAACAGAATCTTCCTAGGCTAATGTGGAAGATGGTTCGAATTACGAAAACTTTCATAGGACGAGACGAGAAAGTTAGGGCATGTGAAATTGTGACTTCTAACGGTTCAGTGATGAGACGACCAATTCAATTACTCTATCCACTTGAGATTTCTGCCGCCCGGGAGGATGTGGAAAATAACGCGTGATAAACCCATAAATCCCACAACTTTATTATTTAAAAGCGAATACCAAGAGAACTGTGTGTTTATCGTCGGCGTCTGGAGTTCTAAGAAATATTCTGCTCAAGGCCGGACTGGTTCGTCAAAACAAAACGTATTAAAAAGAGTTAGTTGAGTTGTCGATTAAAAGAAATAAACGTCGCGACGTCTTACGGCTCGGGCAAATAGACATTTTCCCGTGTATAGACTATTTCACAAAGTTTAATTTCGTAATATTATCAGTAGTTTTCAATTATAATAAAGAATTAGTCTGTAATAAAGTTTTTTATACGTATCCGGGAGTATTATTTGTGTTTAAACGTAAAGCGAATGTAGAATATTTACACGGAGTCCCACACTACCGGGGGTTCAAGAACTACCGGTGTTCTTAAAGAATTTCTTCGCCGACAAAAAAACAGAATAACGAAATATAAAAGCCGAATTTGCAGTTACGTTTTTATAAAAATATATATTTTTTTAATTAAAAAAATTCGTTTTATAACAGGAGATTTTGACATTTTGTTTTCATCATTCATAAAGATTCTTGTTATATTTTCTTCACAGAGATTACCAATGTTTTCTTTAAGTACGTATAATAATACAATTGGTTAATAAAAATATTGGTTTTATATCATTTGATAAGGCTAAAAGCCATGTAAAATCTCCACAATATACTTAAATAACTTCCGGGGAAAAATTGTAATCCGATTATCCTTTATAAAACCTACGAACAAGTTCCCGACAAAAAGAAATTTAAAGTTTTATTTTGGGATCCGGAAAAAGAGGAAAAATCTCCGGAAAGTTTTAATTTAGATTTGATTGAATCGGAAGAGTTCGTAAGAGCGAAGATAGAATTTTATTGGGGTGCATTACCATGATATTACAGTAATGGTTAAAAATCAATTTTTAACAAGAAAGTGCTTTTGGTTTAATTTATTTCTTATAGACTTTAATGACGATTAATATTAATTAATTTAATTCGTGTTGTGATTACCCGTTTGGGATAAGAACCACTTTTTCTAAACCAAAAAAAAAGATTTACTTCTGTAAAAAGTATGGAATAATGACAGTTATATTCCTAATTCAACTTTATTTTCTTGCCCTTTTAAGGATTTTATTATGTCCTGAATATCCAATTTTTTACATCTATTAAACGCATTTGCTGACATTTCACTGATCATCCTATCGCCTTCTCTAGAACTAATTTACCTAAACAAAAAAATTACGAAAAGGAAGAAAAGAAGGGGCTTTATAGCATAAATTTTGGATTTTCAATTATCCCACCAAAGAAGCAAGTGGTGACAAATCAGGAGATCGGGAAGGCCAATTTCAGCGCATATATTTATTTTTCCGGATATTGGCTATGTATTACCCTAAATAATCTAAGGTTGAATTCCGACTAATTCATGCAATTGTGTCTGTTCACAATACCATTAAGGAAAAAGCTGCATTCATCAGAAAAACAAACTTTAAAAATGAAATCTGGATTGCCAATGATTCACTCATAGTTTCGCAAAACTGTAAATGGCGGTCATTATCGTCCTCGTTAGGTTCCTACACTAGTTTAATTTTGTAGGGATGAAACCAATGTATTTTTTTTATCTGAACCCTTTTATATTTTTTTGTACCGGCTGTGGGATCGATTAGCATATGACCCAAAACTGCAACTTCTTCAGCTTCATTTAGGACTCGATTTATTACTTTTCTAGGTTTGTTTGCAACTAATCCTGTTTCACGAAATTTTGGTACTAACCATTTATACGTTTATGACGTACGTATGTTTATATTACGTCTTTTAATGTTCTAAGTTCACATCACATAAAAATATATTAAACTATGATCGATCGAATTCACAGCTAAGAGCTTTAAGTTCTTGCCTAGCAAGCTCCAGGTCAGGAATTTTTCGAGCTCATGACTGCCTGTACTGCTGTAATTTGATCAAACACATCATAAGGCGTTGACCATAATTCTAGTGAAGGTAGGGAAAGCGACGGAACAGAAGAAAAGAGTGGTTCAAAAACGCGGACCAAACGATATAGAATAATAGAAGAAGAAAAAATTAACATGAGAACCAGCGAAGTAATAAGAAAATACGTCAACCAGAATGAATCCTTGGTAATAGAAAATAGTCGAGATGCAAAATGAAACATATCCTCACCTATATCCGCTACATGGTTTTTCCGTGTAGGTGAATGGTGAGTTACGTACTTGACCTGAATGAGTGGAAGGAGTAGATAAATAAACAAAAAATATTGTAACGAAATTCGGGATCACACTTTTATTGTCAACGTCAAAAACACTAACCTAACTCGCCTTAACTGTCGTTTAATTGTTTCTAAGGTAAAAACTGACTAAACAATTAAAACTGAATGCATTGTCACGAAGCGCGTCCTTTTTAAAACCCGATGGAATAGTTTCGAAATATTTAGAATTATCTTCATTGTTTTTGCCCAAAGAGACCAATAATTTTAGGAGAATACTGACAGTCAAAGCATGCAAGTATACAAATTCTAGAAAATTAGCTACAGGGATTTACAATAATATAACCTAAATAACCTAAGTTGGGGCCAAAATGGGGCTCTCGAACAAGATGAACTACTTAAAAACTAAACACTATATATGAAAATAATAAACCAAACGTAAGTAGAACCCTAAAGAAACCCTACAAATTAACTTTAACTACAGAATACTAATAAAATTGTACAAAAACTAGAAGAATGTTTAACGTATTTACATTTTCATAATACTGCTCTCCTCTCAAGTTTGATTGTCCCGATCAAACATGGGACCACCTGAGTCGTGATAGGGCGCTAGCCGGACGATGTTTACAATTTTCATCTTCGTTGTCGGATGTCGACACCACGTCGTTGATTCTGGTGACCACATTGAATGGACCTTCCCAATCCTTCTGGAGCTTTGGTGACTTGCCCTTCATCCTCCGTGGATTGTATAACCAGACTTTATCCCCAGGATTAAAACCGGTAGAATTTGCCTTTATGTCATAACGCGATTTCATTCTGTTACTTTCTAGATGAAGTTTATCCCGTGCTTGTTCGTGAACAATTTGTAGACGCTCTTGTAAATGGTCGACCTACTCCTCAAGGGTTTCAGACTTATGGGGTCTTCCAGTAATAATGTCCAAAGGTAAACGAAGTTCATCACCGTAGACAACTTTTGCCGGGCTTTTTCCAGTTGACTTGTGGATAGAAGAACGATATGCCTATAGGAATGGTTGTATACAGGTATCCCAGTCGGTTTGCTTAGAATTTACCACCATCCTGAAATAGGTTTCAAATGTACGGTTAAATCTTTCAACCATTCTATCAGACTGAGGGTGTTGTAGGGTTGTACGGGTCTTATTGATTCCCAGCAACTAGCATACTTGTTGGAATATTTGTGACTCAAAGTTCCTTCCTTGGTCTGGATGTATCTCTCTGGGTACACCAAATAGTTCTGGAACAGCACTTCAGCTACTGTCGTTGCTTCTTGGTTTGGAATCGGATAAACCTCGGGCCACTTACTAAAGTAATCCATAGCAACAAGGGCATATCGGTTTCCGGAGCTACTAGTAGGAAAGGGTCCTGCTACGTCTATGGCAATTCGTTTAAAGGGTGTATCAACAAGATACTGCATCATCTTTCCTCTTGTCCGGGTTCTTGGGCCCTTGCTTGACGAACACTGCTCACACTGTCGGCACCAGCGTTCAACATCTTGATGACTGTTCAGCCAGTAAAACCGTTCTCTAACTTTTGCCAAGGTCTTACTAACTCCAAAATGTCCTCCGCCGACACCGCCATGAACAGCTTCAAGAACTTCCGGAATCGAGGAAGGGCTGTCAGATATGTCTTTTCTTTTCCATCTACGCTCTCCCAGACTCTTTTTAAGAATCCATCTTTTATAACCAATGAATTCCATTGAGACCAATAAGCTTTTAGTTCTGGAGATTTGTCAGAAATATCTTTCCATTCTGGTTTTGAAATTTCTCGAGATTTCAGTTCGTAAATAAGACCAAATACTGGGTCATCACACTGATCTTGGATTAAACTAGCTACATCCCACTCTTTAGAACTGTGAAGGCCAATACGATTACAAGTAAATATCTCTGGATGCTGTTTTGATTCCTTTTTAAAACAATGTTGACATGTTTCAATACAGGGTCTTCTCGATAAAGCATTGGCATTTTGGTGATATTCGCCTTTCCTATGTTCTATTGTAAAGTCATACTCTTGTAATCTTGCCACCTTGCTATTTGTCCTTCGGGGTTTTTAAACTGAAACAGCCATTTCAACGAAGCATGGTTCTAAGGATAAATCGTTGACCATACAAATATTTATGGAAATGTTCAATAGCTTTTACTGCTGCCAATAGCTTTCGTCTGGTGACACAATAGTTTCTTTCTGGTTTTGATGACGTTTTACTGAAATAAGCTATCACTTGCTCGCCATCTTCATATTTTTGTGATAGAACGGCCCCAATTCCAACATTACTTGCATCGGTATCCAAAATAAAAGTTTGTCCAGGAATCGGATATGTTAAAATTGGAGATGTGCATAGTGCTCTTTTTAACCGTTGAAATGCTTCTTCACAGTCTGTTGACCAACTAAATACCATTTTGTCCTCCGTGAGCTTATGTAGAGGCTTTGCAAGATTAGCGAAATTTCTTACAAATCGTCTGTAATAGGTACAAAGGCCCAGAAAGCTTCTTAACTGGTGTTTGTCAGTGGGTCGTGGCCATTTTTCGATCGCCTCTACTTTATCTGGATCAGTCTTGACACCTTTTTCTGATATTACATGGCCAAGGTATCGAACTTCTTTTTGAAATAAGCAACATTTTTTAGGACTTAGCTTCAGGTTGATTGCCTTTTCTTTATTCTTCCAGCGATTTCCCCTTGCAGCGGCCTCAAATTGATTCAAATAGGTACTCCATGCTTCTTTGCCGTCGAATTTTGGTGGCTTTACTTTCATCATTATTTGCATTCCAGGATCGGGATGAAGAGGAGTCCGTTTTACTTTCAACTCTAGTTCTTGGATCTTTTTTTGTACTTGCCCCAATTCTTCTTCTACCGTTGCTTCAAAGTTAGTCATTAATTGTTTCTGACTCTTCTCGAGATCTTCTTTCAGTTGTAAAACTCGTTCTTCCTGCTCTTTTTTAAAATTATCTTTTAAATTAAGTAAGTCATCTTTCATGGTTCGAATCAGGTCTTCATTTTCTTTCTTTAGGTCATCTTTCATGGTCCTTATTAGGTCTTCATTTTCCTTCTTCAGGTCAGATTTAATTGTCTTTAGTAAATCTTCCTGTTTCTTATCTCGCTCTTCTTGTTCTTTCCTTTGTTTGCGGTCTCGTTCTTCTTGTTCTTCCTGTTGTTTACGGTCTCGTTCTTCTTGTTCTTCCTTCTGTTTGCGGTCTCGTTCTTCTTGTTCTTCCTGTTGTTTACGGTCTCGTTCTTCTTGTTCTTTCTTCTGTTTGCGGTCTCGTTCTTCTTGTTCTTCCTTCTGTTTGCGGTCTCGTTCTTCTTGTTTTTCCTTCTGTTTACGGTCTCGTTCTTCTTGTTCTACTTTTTTGCTCGTCAAACTTCCTTAATAGCAGCTTCATCAATTTCTCGGTCTCCATCTTGGCCTGACTTCTTGTTATAGGCATCCACTAAAATGAGCTTCCAAATATCCTTTACTTCTGACACCAATTGTAACGAAATTCGGGAACACACTTTTATTGTCAACGTCAAAAACACTAACCTAACTCGCCTTAACTGTCGTTTAATTGTTTCCAAGGTGAAAACTGACTAAACAATTAAAACTGAATGAATTGTCACGAAGCGCGTCCTTTTTAAAACCGATGGAATAGTTTTGAAATATTTAGAATTATCTTTATTGTTTTTGCCCAAAGAGACCAATAATTTTACGAGAATACTGACAGTTAAAGCAAGCAAGTATACAAATTCTAGAAAATTAGAACTACAGGGATTTACAATAATATAACCTAAATAACCTAAATTGGGGCCAAAATGGGGCTCTCGAATAAGATGAACTACTTAAAAACTAAACACTATAGATGAAAATAATAATCCAAACGTAAGTAGAACCCTAAAGAAACCCTACAAATTAACTTTAACTACAGAATACTAATAAAATTGTACAAAAACTAGAAGAATGTTTAACGTATTTACATTTTCATAATAATATAAACAAATTAGGGGCGCAGAAATAAGGAGCGCGGAAGGGGTAAACAGCATACACACAATATGTACATTGCGTAAAAGTTACGGCTTTACAAAAAAATTACAAAAACTTGGACAAATCACATTTGGGACTTATTATTATCGCAAAATTTATTCTACAACAAACAATTCACAAGGGTTATGAAATAGCCTATTTTAAAAGTCATAACCAAATCAAAAGTGTCTTATTGCGCGTGAATCTTACGGAAATATTAATTTGTTGTGATGTTTCTAAAGAATCCATATTCTATATTTAGGTCATATCTGAAATCGCCATTTTTGGAGAAGAAGACCGGCGTCGTTCAGAAGTTATTCGAAGCTGCCGTACATTGGATGACCTACGCGAAGAATTAAAGAAAAATAGTTTAAGGATTAGATGCTCTGGTTTGTATCTTGACTCCTTCCAAACCGTGCGACAACGATCAAAGAAAAACGGCACGTAGTGATTGTCCCTGTTAAGCTTTCACGACCTGAGGCAAATCAGCATGCGTAACATCAAGATGGAAAGTTCTGCATAGCGACCATGCGAGTTTTAGAATCTGTGACCTCAGTCCAAATCAGGTGATTTTTATATCAAAAAATGTTAAAGCCAGAGTTCGATTGGGTATTTCTGCGGCTAATAAGCAGGCTTGTATTTAAATGCATCTTGAATATCAACTTCGGCTACCAGACCACGATTTTGTCATGGCAGAGCATCACAAACTCATTCCCTCAGTGTATGCTGGTATAGAAATTGTAAAAGACGGAAGGGCATTTCACTGCTGTTTCGTACTCAGAAGCAACGTACATTGCAATCCTCAGTCGAAAACACTATTCTTCCACAGCCGAGATCCATGCTGCATACTTGGAACGATTTATCAAACTACCTATCCTTGAGCCATTGTCAATACCTCATGATAGAAACCCACGCTTCGCCAGAGTCACAGCCAGTGCTATGGAACATTAACAAAATTTGATCTTGATGCCTACTGCGACCAATGTCTCTGGGCATAATGCATATAATAGTTAGAGTTAACAGACGCATGGCCTCGCTAAGTAGAGAGCTTACTGGGCTTATTTTGGATAATTGGATATGTGGAATTAGGAAAACAAAATGTTTAACACGCAGCTTACGTTTTATATGAAGTTTGGAAATTGATAATTTCCCAGTAGAAGCTAAATACATCGATCCGAATAAACTTTCAGCTGCAGAATTGATCGTTGATAAAAACTGGTACTCACGATATGTTAGAGAGTCTTAATACACTCTACAAATTGATAAATGTGATTCAGAAGATTGTCAAGTCAAAAGTTTATTGAAAAGCAAATTTGCTATACAATTTACAAAGAATTCCTAAATTTACAATAAACATATAACAAACAATTGTGTACTTAGAGGTACAGTAGAAATAAAATAAAATTAACCTAGACATATATGCACGAAAATTACAAGTCAATAAGGTTCTGCAACATAGGTCAAGAAATTCTGTGAAAGAATAATTAGCAGATCTCAATAAGACTTTTTTAATGACAATATCAAATTTTCATCTATTCAAGTTGCTAATCCTTAAAGGCAATAAATCATACATGTGCTTTCCATAGTGGAAAATAGTATTTTTACTTAAAGTGCTCTGAGACTAAGGTACCTGAAGGTTTTGTCTAGAACGTGTTTGGTAATTATGTGTATTAGCCCTTTGTTGGAAGGTATTGGAATGACAGTGACGAAATATTTTAAGCAAAATAAGATCATAGAGAGTTATTATTTTGTAGTGTTGAAACAGAGGCTTACAGTGGTCCCTATATTCTATACATGATAAGACCTTAACAGCTCTGCAGAAGAAATAGAGAATGTTACCTTAGTAGCCGTACAGTAACCAAAGAACAGGATGTGAACCATACCTTATGTGAGATTCAAAAAGGGCATGATATACTTTGAGATGCCTGGGATACTAATCTCCATAACTACTGTTCTTATTGCATAAATGGCTGATGATAGACTTTTTAATAGCTTGTTAATGTGAACATTCCCCTTTAAGTTTTGGTCGATCATTAGTCCCAGGAACTTATACTCACCCACTCTTTGAACCAAACTATTGTGAATTTGTAAGGATATTCTAGGAGAGAGTGTGTTTGGAAAAACCATAAATTTGGTTGTTTTAGAAGTATTTAAAGCTAATCTGTTTTCATCAAACCAGCATCTTATTTTGTGCAAGTCCTCGTTAATAACGCTCTGCAGAAGAGATGGATCCTGCCCTGACCAAGATAGAGAAGTGTCGTCTGCAAAAAGGTGGTCTTAAACGATCGAGCCTATGGAGTCTTCTTCTCGACGGGTTTTTACCACGTCCAGTAGCTTTTCAACAAACCACTAATGGTTATATTGCTGTGCTGAATTTGAAGACTGACGCATAAAAATGTTCTCATTTACTTCATTATCAAGCTTCGTCCCCAAAGAGATAAATTCTTCTCGTTGCCATATGATTATCATTGCCCAAGTTTGCAAAGCGCACTCGAACAAAGGTAATTGAAAATAAATCATATTTATCTTTTCACGAATGAATTTAGAGTTATTTTGGAACAAAGGAATAATTGGAACTTTGAAACTTGAACCATGAAGAAAATGTAGAATTTAAAAGATATTTACTATCTAGTTAAAAAGTTACTACTATTCGAGCTTTTTTATAAAAAAAAAGGTTAATTTTTATGATGACTTATTACAAAGAGCCAGCAATTTCTCTATAATATATCCAAAAAACTTGACATTTCAGGCAATAAATTGATTAGTCAAAACAATAATAAAAAATTGACAGAAAATTTTCTGTTTGTTGCCAGGTTTTACTAGGTTTTTTTAGTCACATACATGTCAATGAATAAAATCTACTTTTGTACAGCTAAATCTCAGCAAGTAACACATTTTTTCAGTTTATGTTTAGAACGTATTTTATATTTCGTCAAATACTTGAAATTCACTATTCTGTTAATCGATATCAAAATTTACCATGACAAATTATTTCTGCTGCATGAAAAATTCTTCTATAAATTAATTAATAAATGCAATATTCTTTACGAATTATCTTTGTAGTCAAATCATTTATTATTATGAATATGCAGTATTAACGTTTCTTTTTCTAGTAATTACTATTGAATTGTTTAACAAGATTTGTGAAGTATGTGGCATGTACCGCGCGACGAGTAAAGCAATAAATAAACATAAACAGTTGATTCACAAAAAAGCAAAAACAATTTGTAATAGCCAAAAAATCCGCCCAGAAAGAATTGTAGCACGAAGAGCAAAAGAGCTTTTATATATTTTCAATAACAGAATTTCTGGTGTGGAAGATCCTGACTGGAGAGATGAAGAAATATGAAAGGGATGCCTGGGATAAATAATATTGAAGACTGGTGCACTCTTATGGTAAACATAAAGTCACAAACTTTGAAATATTTTTTACGAACGTACTAAACACTTAGTAAAGGATAATGATCTCAATGGTTAGATACCTAACGTATTTTAAGAAATGATAAAGAATAAAATAATTTTATTTTGCCTAATATATAAAATATATCAATTAACATTGTATTTGACTCTACGATTAATAAAAACAATTTTTCTGAAAACGTCTACAGATGCATCTCACTACTATCTGTGGCATATAAAGTACTCTTTACCATCTTGCTAAACAGACTCCTTTTGCGAAAAGGTGTATTGGGGCATATCAGTGTGGATTTCGAAGATAAAGGGGGACAATAGATCAGATATTCAACGCAAGATAACTTATGGAAAACAACACGCCCAAGCTACCTTTGCTCTATTTGTAGATTATAAACAGGCTTATGACAGCGTCTACCGCAAAAGCCTATGAACCATCATGAAAAACTTCGATTTTCAAAATAAACTCATTATTCTGAGGAAGATGTCTATCCTAGAAGCAAGCAACAAATTCAAGGTGTTAGCACATGCAGACGATTTGGGATCATGTCCAACACAAAGAACGAGCTTAAAAGACTCTATACGCCAATAGAAGAAACAAAAATGAGAATATGCATCAGGATAAAAAGAAAACTAAATACATGAAATTGGATCCAAGAGAAATGCACAGGGACATAAACCTAACAACAGTGGAAGAATCAATGATCAATGGAAGACTTCAATTACCTGCGCTCATAGATAAACGATGTTAGAAAGGAAATACAGTGTGGAATACATAACAGAATCAAAGGTGCCCTGAGCATTTTGCCTCGAGCATGAAATCTACCAAGAAAAGTGAAACTGAAGATATACAATACAATGATGATCCCTGTAGTCCTGTATGGGGGCAAGGCGTGGACCATGACTATTAAAGAGCATGAACGCGTACTCTCCTTCGAAAAATAAAGTTTTAAGGAAAATATGTGGACACGTGCAAGATCCAGTAACAACCCAATGAATGAAACGCATGTGTAATGAATGTAGAGAAATTACTTAATAGCTCCGGATCACTAACACAATAAGATCCAGAAAACTTGCATGAGCAGGTCACGTAGTTAGATATTGACCGTTTACAGAGGCTGACCAAATGCAAGAAGGCTCCCAGGACGAACTAGACATAAGGGGAAAAATAATGTAGAGTATCTTATGGAAATACGAAATTGGGAAGAATAAACAAGACATATGACTAAATGGAGGGCGGTGGTCGAAGAGGCTAAAATGCTTAAAGTGTTGTTTGGCTGCGTTAAATAATTAAGAATACGCTGGGTATCGAACCTGATAAGATATCTGCTTTTTTCTCAAAAAATGCATTTGTATGTTCAATATAACTATTTTTATTAAATCCCTGGACACCTGTTGGATCATAAATATCAGATATAAGTTTAGTGAAATCAAGTTACACGTCTGGATCTAAAAATCGAGATATTAATTACCATATAACTTGAAATTAATTAATAAAACCTAAATTGTTTGATTCACTTGTAACCAAAATACTTTAATCAACTTTTAGGAATTTTATCAATCTTAAACAGAATGGTTTTATTAAGGGTAAATCTATTGACAAAAACTGAGCTTTGCATGTTCATTTAATTTCTGATAGAACGGAAAAGATCTTTCACGTTAACAAATTAAATCTAAAGCTATAAAATTACTTGACTTTGTCTAGAGAATAAATAAATCAATTTCTTCAATTCTAATATTGATAAATTGGGAAAAAAATTAAGGATATTTTGCGATAACTAAAAAAATAGTTTATTAGTATAAAATTATTTATTATATAAAATTAGTTTTTTTTTAAATATTTTTTATCTGTCTGTTTGTTAATGCATGGATGTTTGCGTCTTTTAAGAGTTAATGCATGTGAAACTTTCCTTGCGCATATGAAAACAAAATGTTTAAGCTTTTTATCAGTACAAGTATCACTATTACTTTCTTTCTCAATTAAATATAATTTCAACTGACCGTAAAAAAGCAATAAGTGAAGAACGGCCAGAAACGTAGAAACCCATTTAACAGCAAAACTTAATGTAAACCGCTGCTCACCTGGAACTTCTCAAATCGTATTGCGCCCCTTCGAAAAACCCTTATATTCTATCCTTCAAAGATTTCCGCTAACATTAAAGTTTGATTACAATCGAGGGACTCAAAGGCCTATAAAGTTTAAATGAGATAAGGGGCTATATGGATTAAGGGTCGTATTTGTAATAAAGACCCTGTTTTAGTTTATGCTATGATGTAGGTATATAAGTTTAGAAAAGTGAATCTGAATGGATTTATGAAGTTTAGATTTATACTAAATTTTATGTGTTCTCTAGAACTAATTAAAGTTTTAAAGGTTAAAAACCAAAATAAAACCGTCCATTTACGCTTTAAGAAAAACAATTTAATATATAATATACCTTGCATATGCATATAGACATTTATATATATTTAGAATTTTTTTTCATTACAAGTTATAAAATTTAAAAATAGAGTGGGGTTAAAATTTTAATAAAAATAAAAAAAAAACATTCTATAAATGTATATATATATATATATATATGTGATAACGAAATACTAATTTACGATTAAAAAAGATTAATTAAAATCAATTCATCAGTGCCAATGGTTCCTTTGTTACACTGGTTTCTTTCAGGCTAACTGTTATTGTTCTTGCCGGTCTTCTCAGTTGCAACTGTGTGCTATGGTACTACTTAGATACTAAAAAAACTGTTTTAGTGAGTGTATTTGAATTTGGCGGCTACTATCACATTACGCCTTTCCATAGCCGGTTTTCCCTTGGTCTCAGGAGAAATTCTCCTATTACGGTGTTGTCCACACTTCTGCTTTTTCCTTGAACTTCGAATGTTTTTTAACTATGTATTCTTGAATAATATCAAGTTTGCAGTCAGAGTGCAGAACAACATTCCTGACAAAGAAGGGGCATTAGTAAACATCTTCAAACACTTATTCTGAAACACCTGAAGCTTTCTGATAATCGTCTTCGGGGTATTCCAGAAAATATTTTAGGCATAAAGCAGCTTAGGACGTAAAACCTGTTTCTAGACCATTAATTTTTTACTCAAATAGAGCTTACTGCTCCTGCAGAGAAAGCAGTAGAGCGCATGAATGGTTCCATTGCATGAATTAATTTGTTTTATGATGTCCATTTTGAAGTTATTCTTTTTGTCAAAATGTACTCCTAGGTACTTTATTTACCTCATTTTTCCAGGGGACCAGGGTGCCCGAAATTGCCAAATTTGGGATGTTGCGGTCATGCTTTTTTGTTATTAGAATGGTAGAATGGCCTCTGTTTTCTTACTATTTATTTTGATTTTGCTAGTTGTTTGCCAAATCTATAATTTTATCTAGATGACTCTGCATGTACACTGATATCTGGACTAAAATTGTACAGCTTGCAAAAACACAAGTGTCGTCCGCGAATAATGTATAAACTCGCGAATAGTGTTTGCTCCTTGGAATGTCCGCTTGGTATATGTTAAATAAAATTGACTTGGGGAGCTCCCGCTCTCATCCTGTTATAGGAGGTGATAGATCCATTTATTTTAACAGTGAATTTCCTGTCTTTCAGGAAATCTTTTTATAACTTAAAGAACTTTTTGCGGAACCTTGCGGACACCCCAAATTTCTGTAACTTATATATTAAACCGTCATGCCACACTCTATCGAAGGCCTTTTCGATGTCAGGTGTGATCATGGTGGTAGAGCCCTTCACATTAAAAGAATCCACCAGACTTTGTTGTATCCGTGCAAGCTGCAACTCAGTTGATAATCCTCTTGGAAATCCGCACTGCTCTTCCGGGATTATTTTGAGCTCATCATAATCTGCTTAGTACCGCTTTTTCAAAGTTTTTTTTCAGTGATGGCAGCAGACTAATGGATCTATTACTACCTCAGTGACTTAATGTGTTAAGTCACTGTGGTTATTGGTTAAATATTCATACAAATTCTATAAATTGCGTGTGCGACCCGACAATATTTCAGGTAGGAGGGCTCACTTGGTCTGAATTGAGCTCCGTGGTTGACACATAGGACTAGGCCAGAGGAGTCAGCAACATATTAGTCAGTTGGGAGGCTTCAAGAATTTCCAGCAGGTAGTAGGTCTAACTAACGGGAAATAATGCAAGTCCCAGAGGTGGTGTTCCAAGTAACTGGATCTGACTAGGTCGCCGCTACAATTCCTAAAGGAAAAAATCCTAAACTGAAAGTAGTGGGGATCGAGAAAGAATGGTCACAAGAAGAATTGCAACAGGTCTTAACTTTTTAAAATAAAATGTCTTTTGCAGTCAAAGTTCTATAAAGGTAATTGTCTTTAAGAAAATGGTTACATCAAATCTTGCCCTAATCAAGTGTGATCATTAAAGTTTGTAGCGTTTTATTTTTCTACTCCTATTTTCACTAACGCTCCATTGATATTTTATTAATTCCAATAATTATATTAATAATTTCAGTCAACTTCTTTTATTCATATTTCTTTAAATTCACACTGTCAATGACACATTACTACTGTAACCCATCACTCTCCTGGTTTAATTATTCATGCTTTCTGTTGACGGTCCGTCACTCTTCTGGTTGGTCTTAATTAATGTTTTCTCTGATTGGCTGATATTGACAGCTTAGGCGAGAGGTGGGGTCGGTACTGCATCCATTTTTCGAGGACTTGTTCCCGTGTCGCAGGTAGAAGCGCACGTAAAAAGCCAGTTTTTTATTTCCGAAGTTTGTGAAGCAGGAAGTGTCCAATATGGTTTGTAATTTATAGTCCTTAATCTTGTTCCTTTAGGGAACCGTTTATTTCATAATTCTGGTGCAGGATGCCCAAGATTTTAATGGATAGATAATGAAACTTAGCAAGGTGAGTGTGTCAAATTTTTAACGCCATTCAATTTTTTATCGACATTGAATACAATGGCAACCGTTGTTTTAGGGTTTTACTTTTCCGTTTTCCTCTTTATTCTTCTTCAATTGTTGATGGCTACAGGATTTTGATTTCCTCGAGAAATTGCTGAAAGCGGTAGAGCTGGAGCCAGAGTTAGAGCTAGTATTAGAGATTCCCAGTCCTGATAGCTGAGCTACAAATGGCATACATTCACAGCCTCGGTTTTGAAGGCTAGCCGTTCATTTCTTGGAGGAATATACAGGCCAGTTTATTCCATTTATTTAAATATTACTAACCATAGATTTGTCTTACTTATTTAAATTTTTATTAATATACCTTTAATTTCAATTTATTGCTACAAATATTTAATCAATATCATAATTTAAAACGTCAATGTCTTATCTATAATTTTAGTTATTTTTTGTTCAGTATTTTTCAGTACCATTTTTGGTAATTAAGTAGATATAACACAGTTAAGGCTGATATGCCTTAGGTAAAAAGGTTCATGAACTTTCCCCTGCCTACTACAAATATATGCAAAAAAAACTTTAATAATTGCAATTTATTTTTCAAGTGCTGAAATCTACCTAGTAGCGAAATCATAATTTAAATGTTACTTTTGTCAAACTTATTTTAATCATATCAACATTATTCATTTTTTAATTCATAATAAATTATTAACATTTAACAGATTAGAACATGAGGTGTATACACATCTTTGATGTAAATATAATTTTGTTGTATTGTTAAGATATTTTTTTTGCTTCTTTAAACCTACTTTATCCAGGGTCATTTAATTGTTAATTGAAACCTATATACCAAGTTTTTTTCTTAGTTTTCTTTCATTCATAAAAAAAACTGAG
Organism: Anthonomus grandis grandis; assembly: GCF_022605725.1. Taxonomy (NCBI): domain Eukaryota; kingdom Metazoa; phylum Arthropoda; class Insecta; order Coleoptera; family Curculionidae; genus Anthonomus; species Anthonomus grandis. The sequence goes on from NC_065555.1 coordinate 23,032,622, forward strand.
TGGTGCCCTCTTATTTAATAGTTATAATCAAGTTTATATTCTTTAATAGCCAGTCATAAGTGAATCTTCGAACAATCCCAAGCCTCCAATAATTTTGAGATACCGTCTGCAAACTCTTGGCAAAATAGTAACACTGTAAAGTTAACGCCACAAGTTACCAAAAAATCAAAGGAAGACCTACAAATAAGCTTTTTATTTACATATAATTATACATAATGACATGTTATGCCTGTTGTAAATTTGGATATATTTCAAGAGAATGTATGTCACCTAAAATATGTGAAAAGTGTACAAGCCAAAATCATACAATCAATCAATTTATGATAATAAAAAGTACGGATTAACGTTAAATGTTAAGCATGTTGCATTTGATGTAAATTGTCCATGTTATTTCCGCCAAGTAAAATTAGAACAAACCAAAATATAGTATGCAGTTCATAATAAATAACAATTACAAACAGGAGATATTGTTGAATCGAAAAACTGAGAAATTACAACTAGCCTAGTTCATCAAGCCATGGATCTTTACATTATGCACCAAAATATGTAGTATTTAAGAAATAAGGTAGTAGAAGTTAAATGCTTTTTGTATGTTACAGTAAATCTTTCCCAGATTCTATTAGTGAGTGAATACTGGCTATACAAAGATGAAATTCCTTACATCAAAATTGAACGATATAATATGACATCATAATATTGCAGGGAAGTAATGGGACATGAAGGTGTGTGTATATTTTATGCGGATGAACTTTTTGCGGATTTTGTGGATGTTAAAGCCGTAACAGAGAAGTTCATTAAGGGTGTTGTGTTACAAACAAAATATTTAAGATTGTAGTTGTGTGCGTATATAAAAGAGGACTAGAATCATATGAAATGTTCAAAGGTAGCTTAGAGGAAGTATTGGTTGATTTATATAACTTTCAACGGATATAATATAGTGATAGGAGGAGATTTCAATGTAGATCTCTTTAAACAAAATACCATTGTGTCAGAGTTTATTGATTTATTAAACGCTTTTAACTTGAGAAAATATATATTTGAGGCTACAAGAGTAACCAATACTACAGCGACACTTTAAAAGTGTTATTGATATGACACACAGCGTTATTTTAAGAGCTCCAGAAAGAAAATTGGGAACCAGTTTTTGAGAGTGGCAATGTTGATACAGCATAACTTTTTATTCCATTTTAAAAAAAACTTTTTAATTAAATTTCTATGAAAAAAGTTAAGCAAGTCAAAGAAAATCATAAAGCATGAGTAACTCGTGAGATAAAGAATTCTTGTAATAAGAAAAGGATTTTATTTTATAAAATGAACAAGGGCCAAGTAACTATTGAGTATTTTAAAATATAAAGCAATATCCAAAAAAAGTTATATTACAAGCAAAATCTCTTACAAATGAAGTCCAAAAAACAATTGTCAAGTTAAAAAATAAAAAAGCTGTTGGAGATAACGAAATGCTAATATTTGTTTTGAAAAGTGTTTCCAATTTAATTTAACAATCTAGGCTTCTCCACGAGGCGTTTTGGAAGCTTGCTAAAAAATACGCATGTTAAAACAATTCACAAAAAAGGTGACAAAAATGTTTTAACAATTATATGCCAATATCATTGCTTCCCAATCTAAGTAGTCTTTAAAATTTTAATTTTGGATAGGTGTTTAAATTTTTTCGAGAAAAACAAGTTATTCAGTGTTAGGCAAAATGGCTTTTTGAAAGATAGATCCACTATACGAGACATGTATCAAGTTCTAAAACAGATACTATGTTCTTTAAATGACAAAAAATAATACTAGACATGTATATAGACCTTTCAAAGGCATTCGATAGTCTGAGTCACCAGACATTATGTATGAAATTGGAATTACTTATTGGTATTAGAGGAGTAGAAGTAAATCTAAATAAGAGTTATTTAGCTAATAGGACTCAGAAAGTCATATAGAGGAATGAATGTGGTAATATTTTAAAATCAAGCAAGGTAATAACAAGGATAGGAGTATCTCAGAGTCAGTTTTGGGACCCTTTCTGTATGTAGCCTATACGAGTGAGCTCCCGGAGATGTCTCCTAAATATATGGTGCTAAACACAGATGATACCACATTAATCTTTTCTGAACAAAATCAACAGCTTCTTTTTGTAAAAGCAGTGAACACTTGATCAAGTGCAGAAACTCTTTGTGGAGAATAATCTTGTCCTGAATATTGCGAAGACTCAAATAGTTAAATTTTTAAATCGAAAAGAAAACAATTTTAACTTAATATTTCAAAATCAAAAAGTGCGATCTTCAGGGGAAATGTTCTTTGGAGTGAATGTTGATAGTAGGTTAAATTGAAGGCACATGTAGATAGTTTGCTCTGAAAGTTTTGTCTGAAAATGTAGGTTTAGATGTAGCAATAATTGCCTATCATGCTTATATTATATCACGAATAAGATATGGCCTTATTTTTTGATGAAATTCGAGTGATAAGAATTTTATTGCTTCAGAAAAGATGTTTAAGAAATGTCTTTGAATTTAGTGCAAGGAAAGCTGTAAAAATGTATTTGCACATAATAACTTATTAACCACAATTGGAATGTATATTCTAGATTCTATTCTTAGTACATTGAAAGGCTAGAATTAGTAAACAAAAACTTTGTTTGAGTTTAACATGTGCACAGGGGCAAGGGGGTCTTTTGTTTACAAACATATTTATCGATTCTCTGTTGTCAAGTTTACACGCATATTCAAAAAAGGGAATTTTCAGCTATATATATCCACAAAAATAATAATGTTAATTTAACTTATTGATGTTAGATTTTGGATTAAAAATAAAAAGCAGATGTAGATATATATTATTCTAAGTGCAAAAATAACATCTTCAAAGCAAAAAAAAATTAACATTCTTATTCCTAAGACCGCTTCTAAAAAAATTAAAATGGCAACACTGCAGGTAAACTGCCGTCCACAATAAAAAGGCGGTATCTAAAGAAAATTCGAAAATCGAGTTTTTGGTATCAAAATTTTTCTTGTTACTTAATTCATCTCCTTACAAAGTTATAATGCCGTATCTAAAATAAAATCTGAATTAATCACTAAAATTGTTTAGCCGTATCTGCCCAATGTACTACGCTTCTTAACGATAACGCAGTATCTGCAACATGCTTAATAATTAGGCGGCAAGTGCTGACGTTAAGTACGCAGTTGCCGCGTTTTTATTAGGCACGCTGTACTTTTTACCCGCGGTTTTACTAAGAATTGTCCGGTCAATATTGTCTTTAAAATCAGTTTTAAAACATAACTAAACTGGCTCGCGTAACACGCTCGAAAGGTGCTTTTTAGAAAATTGTGTAAATAAATTAGTTAATAATGGCCAATAAAAGGACAAAACTAATACTAGAGTTAGCTTTAAATACAAGTGAAAATAACCAAGTGTATTATACCAGTGATGAAGTGTATTATACTTCATCGTATATTCGCAGGTAAGTTTTATTATTTTACAAAAAAAAAATGGATATTTTTTACTGGTGATGTTATGACTTTAAATTATTAATTATGCTGTGTAAATAAAGCTATCTTTTGTTGCAGAAATAATGATATCGAAACAAATATATTTCCTGATGAAAATAGAAAAACCAGTTTAGGTTATGTATTACATGAAATGCAGTCTATGTCTTTCTTACCGACAAACACAAAACAAGATGAATCTTGTATAATTAGCAACGATAAAGTATCAATTTGGTTAAATCTTCTTCCTAATTCTGATAATGAGTTTTTCTATGATGGTAACATAGAACCTTTCACTGAGGATATCACCAAACCAAATCAACTGGGTAATAAAGAAAATTTTAGTAATTAAGGTAAAAATTTTAACTTTATATTATATTACTACACCTAATCTGTTCTTATATTATTCTTGTATCTTCTAGGGTTCAGGTTAAAGATTCAAATCAAAAAGGTACCTAGTTAAACATTTTATTTTTAAGTACATTTTAAAACTGATTATTAACATTTATTTTTAGAAACGGCTACCTTTTGTAAAAGAAGGAAATTTGATACCGATCTCAAGACTCGAAAATTGTTAGCAGCAAAAAAACGTGCTGAAAATCATGCAGTCTTACCTGGCTGCAAAAATTGCAAGAAAACATGTTCGTCGCTTATTTCAAATGAAGTAAGAAAATCAATAAATAGTTAATTTTGGCAATTGTCTACAAATAAGCAAAAGGCATTTATACTCAACACATGTTCAAGATTAGGAGTAAAACGAAGAACTGTTACAAGTGATAAATTTATCAAGCAAAATACGTTTATGTATTTCTTAAAAAATGACATAGGCAAAGCGGTACCTGTATGCAATTTTTTTTTTTTTTTTTTGACTACACTTGGTTACAAGAAAGGCAATGATCGGGTCTTAACAAATGTCGAATGACACCTTTGCCACATAGAAATTCAGGCAAGGCTTCTCAAATAAAAATTGATGATAGTGCGAACTATTAACGAACATATTGAGTCTTTTCATCCAGAGGTATCACATTATCGTAGAGAGCACGCTCCAAAGGTTCGATACTTAAGCGGCGACTTAACAGTGACACTAATGTACAATGATTTTAAAGAATAATTTCCTGGAACTAGAATTTCATATGAAACATACCGAAAAAAAATAAAAGCAAAACACATTTCTTTCACCAAACTAGGGCACGAAGAATGCGATTTATGTGGACATTTTAAGATACATGAGCAATAATGAGCATGATAAAGATAACTTGCAAGACTCGTGCGCATCTTGTCAACTTTGGAAAAAGCATATAAATCGCGCCAGTGAATCACGAAAATTATACAGAGAACACAGTAAGCAGATGTTTGATAGTAATACAACATGTGTCTCTGCAGATTTACAAAAAATTCTTATGCTACCAAAAATGGATACGTTCAAGACTGCGATTTTCTTGAAACGTCTAATAGCCTATAATGAAACATTTGTTCCCTTAGGAAAAATAACTAAAACCATTTGCTGTTGTATGGCATGAAGTCGTAAGTAAGCGATCTAAAGAAGATTTAATAAGTACGTTTTATTCATTTTTTAAGTTTCATAGAGACACTGAAAATATTATTATTTGGTTAGACAATTGTGCTAGCCAAAACAAAAATTGGTCGCTGTTTACTTTTTTAATCAGAAACTCAAACAAAATTTCATCTAAAAGCATAACTTTTAATTATTTTGAGCCGAGACATACATTTATGTCTGCAGACAGCTTCCACCACCAAGTGGAGCTGTCTATGAAACGAAGATCCAAAATTTACGATTTTAATGATTTTGTTGGTTCAGTGGCATCTGCATATAAGGGCAACGTCGAAGTGAAAGAAATGAACCATACGGAAAACAAAGAAACTTGGTGAAAATAGGCCTTATTTGTCAGACATAGTACAGGTTGTTGCTGAGCGAGGAAAATTTGTCCTGGGGTATCGAAATAGTTTTAATGAGCCCCTTATAAAAACTTTAGATTTTCTTATGCCAAGGGCAATAAAAAAAAAAGCAACTCTTAGCAAGTGGTACCAAAAACTCTAGACCTCACGGCTTCCCTGTGAAGAAAAGGGATATAATATTAAGGAATTGGGAAATTTAATACCAAAAAAAAAGAAAACTGTTCTGGACTAATTTATCAGGAGTAAGTGAAGAGTATTCGGACACTGACGAACTTTAAAATATGTGTAGACTTATTGCAATAATTTTTATTTTTTTAGAAGTTTTTTTGTTTTGTTTGATATAATAATTTTTTGTTTTGTGTGATGTTTGTTATTTAATATGTAATAAATAAATTAATTACAAAAGTTTTGTCTCCTTAAGTTTTTAGAATCTGCTTATAATAGAATAGGTATTATTATTGATAAATCATTATCATGCAGATACGGCCATAATACTGGATATTACATAATACACAATATTACCTAATCAAAAGGCGGTCAGTGAAATTTCAGCTTTAAAAGAATAAATATTGCCAAATTTGCTTTTCTAATAAATTTAGGTTTAGTTTTTAGTCATAAATCTACACTGTTTTAATTTTAAAAAAATATTCTAAAAAACTTGCACAAAAGACTTTAAAGCTCGTTTTCTCAGTTTTACTCTTAACGCAGACACCGCTTTTTAATTGTGGATGGCAGCAAAAGCTGATGTCATCTTGCGAAATGTCATCCTGACAAACGGATTTGTGTTTACATTCGGCATTTGTGAAGTTCTCTTTTTTTTTCCTTTAGTTGGTTGAAAAAGAAAAAGGGTTGAATCATTTCTGTTTTTTTGTGAATTGTTACGATACTAAAAACTTGTGTCGTTTATGCCGCACCATGGAAAAAAAGGCGATTTAAGCCCATCTTTTCACAAGTAAATACCGATATTGTCATAACGTCATATTAAGGGACAACCGTCGTCATAAACGTAGAATAATAAAAACTTATATAAATTTATAATAATTATAAAATATTTAATTTCCATAAAAATGCTTTTTATTAGACAAGTACCTTTGCTCTAGCAAGCTTGAAGTACGTTAAAAAACGCATAAAGAGTTCATAAACGGTAATATTGTTAAAAATAAATATTTATCATGTAAATATTTTTTTATGACGTCACTGGTAAAGATAACTTGTGTCGGTGGAATCAACAATGCGATCGAGGGGCGTTGCGATGTGGTTGTCTTTTTCTCTAATATACGTTATCTACATTCATTTATTTTTAAATGTTGATTTCTTTATAGAGTATCTTATCATATTTTATGAAAAAAAAATGCTTTATATTTTATTAAAGAGGAATAGTATTCTCTTACACCTATCAAAATAAGTGACAAATTTTTATGATATTATAAAATGTGTTTTTTTGTCATTTCTGCATAATCATTTGGCATCATTGCATCGGAGATGTTGCAAGCACACAAACTGCCCATAGTTCTACGGCAATGCTAATTCTAGCCTTTCAATTTTCGAAGATTCTATTTGTAAAAATAGAGATTTGCTTAAAGACTGTGATATTAAATATGACCATCCTAGCAATTTATTTAACCTAAAAACAGAAAAATGTAAAATATTCTATTATAAAGGTATATAATTCCTTTCCTGAAAGTTTTTGAAGTGTCTCCGTTTATAAAGTAAAGCTGGAACTTACTAAGTACTTGGTTAAAAAGTATTTTATTATTTAAACGAATTTTATCAAGATACAGATAAAAATCTGTTAAAATAATTTTTATTTTTGTTTCGTCTGGTAAAGTTCTAGCTCTTTTTTGGCTGTAGTCTGGTCTCCATTCTTCTGTTTGAAGAATGTGTTCCTAGTTTCTTACATAAGTTTCTTATTATAATAAAAGTGTGCCTTATGGCTTTGATAAGTTTAACATCCGTTTGGATTTTTTAAAGCATTGCTAATTGGAATTAATAAAGAATTATTATTATTAATAGAAACCGCGTGAGGTTTGGAGTAAATGTCAGTTTCATGAATTTTTTTTGTGTAAGTAAATTTAATTCAATAAAATTTGCTACTTGAAAAGTTGCATGCATTGATGTTCTTTTAAATTAAATAGAAAAATTGGAAAATGAACTTAGGAATGTGATATGTGCTAACTTATCGGTAATACAATGTGACCTTTTCTGGGTTATTTTTGACACAAAAGTAATTTAAAAAAAAATAGGATACCCTATAAACTCTCTAGCCTATTTGTCAAATCAGCAATTTGGCTAAACTAGCACTCATTAATAACAAAAGAAATTGGGCAGCTAGCGAAACTATCTGGAGTTTTTCACTACCAGATAAAAAATGACGTGTTAACCCAAATCTTCCAAAATGGTTTCGTTCAGATTTTATTATGTATAAGTCATTTGTCAACCTGGAAACCTTTCAAAAATGTAGACAATCCTTAGCATCTACCTGCTAGTTTTGTAAAACTTAAAGAAAAATGAGATCTTGAGCAGAAAAACAATATTTAGGTTTAGCAGTTAATTTGTCTAAAATTTTACTAAAATCGAAGCTCATTACATTTTACCTACAATAAAAAGACATGAACATAAAGAGCTTTCAATTTTGCTAAACCAACCATCACAAACCTCACACATAATGAAATCTCATTCTATTTTTCAGATCAAAACTGGCCAAGGAAAACCAATGACCCAGGCATCTGCAAAAACCTGCAATGGAACATCAAGGGATCAACCTAGTCCAGATTATGTTTTATTTTGAATTTTCCTCTCAATAATTTATGTTATAAAACAAAAGATGTTACGTAATATTTGTATTGTACATATAGTAATTAAATATATTTGCAATAAATATAGTTAGTTAATTCAGGTTCTTAATTATACTAAAATATTTGACATCAAATTACAGTCTTATGCTCAAGAAAATCGTAACAATATGTTATCATATAGCCTAAGTTAACCTTTCTAAAGGATTTCAAAAAACGATTAATAACACTGGTAGCAAATTAAGGCTATTTTTTCTAACGAGGTATGCACAATGTCAGTTTAACTTATGATGGAAACTAGTTTATTTAAAAGTTTAAAATATGAGGAGAATATTATTCAAATATTGACCCTCCATAAAAGCCTTTGGTTATACTCTGTCTTCCAAGATTTATTTCCCTATCGTTTTCATCTCAAAAACGGAGTAACGGGTAACTTCTCTTCTCGTTTCACGAAAAAGCGACAATTATAGTGCAACTGGACAAATTTCAGCGCCTTACATGCCTAAGTATCATAGGTTCTATGCAGACGGCTCCAACTTCAGCCCTTGAGTCATTTTTTAGTTTTCTTGAACGACTTCATGAGGTCTGTCCACAGACTACATGTCCTTAGCGAATTACGGGCTGGTAGATTAATTAATTGGTAGAAAAATTTATTGCAAGCCACAGTTATACAGGAATATATATATATTTTTGATGAATGCAGCCACTCTCAAGCAGTGATCCATATCGCTAAAAGGGATGACCGAAGGAATACTAATCTATAATAGTAAAAAGCGGAGCCAGTATACATGGTTCTAAAATGAACTGATGCAGGCTTTTTTTGAAGAGTTCACTCCCTGAAGAAACACGCCACTGTCTTTTATGCTGATGTATTTACTGTATTAAAATGTGATTAGAAAATCATAAATTATAGACACCATAATACAGTTGTTTCACTCTGTACCAATAGCAAAGCTTCCTTTAATGCTATCAGGACCGATAAGTTCCAATCTTGTACTAGAGTATATTAAAGTCTTAGATGAAGACAGTCATACAGAGTTGAAGAATACAGTTTGTCTGGGTACTAAAGCATACTGCGAGTGACTAGGCTTAGATATTATTGACAGTCCGCAGTGTGACTGAGGGTTTCCTGTACTCACACTCATGTGGTTTCATTATCAGAGTCACCTTCATAGTTTGCCTAGTGGCCTTATAGTATTTGGATGATGTTTTAGTTTATCGGATATTGTAACACAACCTTGCACTACAGACCTAGTTTGCTGGCTTCGATAATAAAAAACTACTCTATATATTGATATCTATTGTTTTGAGCCACTAACATTAGCTGAGTGTACTTCTCAAGTGTATTTACAATGCTAGTTCTAAAAATGCTCGTGAATTATCACAAGATTTGCAGACAAAGTTGTTTTTAAGTATTCTAATATTTTGTACCGATGAAAGATATTTCCCAGATGAAGCATATATTTGTGAATTTCTTCTTGAAGCTCTTTAACTCCGCACAATTCGTAATAATGTCTTCCTTAACTGTCCTTTGCCTAACTTTTTCCTGGTGTTTTTTATGAGGGTTTCTTTTTTAATAATCCAGGACTTGTTTGATAACTGCTGATTTGGATCATACATATTCGTCGAAATGTCAAAAAGTTTGCAATCTTTACATATTCACTACAAGCGGTCAGTTCATTCAAGTCTAATAATAGTGCCATATTTTTCTGATTAACACAACGACACGTTTTTCGACATCCAAAATGGCCTATAACGACAAAAACTAGTATAACTTAATTTCTTAAATTTTTGATTTTATATTTCAAATATTCTATATAGATTTACTAAGGAGTCATTAACTAATCTCCTTTGTTTTTTTATTTTAGTTAGAGTTATCTCTTTTTTTTTACCTGGTACTTTTGGCTACATTCATCTTTCTCTAGGAATTGCTTAATATCTTTTCGTATATTTACTATAGATCTTTGATTATTGACTGCATACTGTTCGAAGGTTTCACTATACCCATATCTTTTACATATCTTCCATTTATCAGATTAGCAAATTCGCTTTTTGAGGTAAAACATCTTTATGCACGTTTAAGTTGGGTTAAGTAAGCTGGCGAATGCGTTACAAAAAGTGTGATCGGATGAGGCAAACTGTAGTTGAGAAGGAGATATGAGTTAGTACAGATAGAAAGAGAGAGATAGTTCGTATATTACTGTAGGAGCAAGAGACATCAGTGTGCGCGCATATTTTTCTTTCTCTCTTGGTCTCGTAGTCAGTGTATGAAATAAAGAAGTTGTACTTCAATCGAGTGGTCTCAAGCGCACTAATTTTTTATTACGAGACTTATTGTTTATAAAGTTTTTTTTATTTCTCTTGAAACAAATTCACCAAAAAGCAACTTGTTTTTTACCTTTTGAAAAACATATTTATACCTCCTAAAAGCATATTGATCTTTATATTTGGACTTTCTGCTTGCTGTTGTTTTAGCTTTTTTTAGCTTTTGGCTCTTCTTTTATATTTTCCTACTTTAATTTCCAGATCTTTAACTTTATGTTGAAAAAGCTTATTTTCTTCTACATATGTAACATAAAGAATAAAAGTATTTAACTCAAGTTATTAGTATTCAAATCTCAAGTTTTAAAAGTGAATCTGCATGAATATTTGACATTAGTGACGATATCGGAAGTTATGTTTTAAAGGTTCAATTAAGAAAAAATAAATACGTAAAATGTAAATGGTATTATACAAGTATATTATACTTGTATAAGCTGTCAGTATTAAAAAATAAAGCAGTAGTTGTCATGATCTTATCTGAACCGCGTGTCGTTTCATTTCAATCCCCAATTATCCACTGATAATTCAATAGGTTATGGGCCCAGGGCGATAAAATAACGAAGTTACGCGAGTTTGTTCAGTTTTCGTGCAGAAAACGGCTAGTTTTGGTCGAAAAACAGTATAGTTGTGCCGGAAAAGCGTCGCGCCGGGTCTTGTTCACCGCGGTTTTGTAGTGTCGCAGTTTTCAAGGCTAAGTGCAAGGCCAAAATTGTTTTGTCCATTGATCCTTCTTTATACGTCCATGTTAAAGAGGCGACCACAGCAAAAGATGTATGGGACAAACTAAAAGATCTCTATGAAAACAAGGGCTTTACGAGAAAGATTGGACTTCTTCGAAGTTTAATTTCGTTGCGAATGGAAAACTGTAGCTCCATGGAAGAATACGTGAACCAAGTTATCGAAACGTCCCAGAAACTTGGTCGTACGGGGCTCAAGTTGGATTCCGAGCTAATAGGCAGTTTAATGGAGAAGGTGGAATTAGTCCTACTCAGATTTTGTCCTACGGTCGATCGGAACGGTTCGGCTTTTCCTCGAAAATCCTGGGTTTGTATTTCGATATAGAAGCAAGGATAGGAGGTATTTATATTTGACAACGCCGTATTTACGAATTTCGGCAGCTAAATAGCGACCGATGCGATGGATTGTCTGTGTCGCAACTGTTAATAGCTAGATGGCGCACGCGGGCGGCAACTGTATTATTATGTTATATGGAAATATGGGGTATTCTGTATAGTGTATATGTTACGGTCAATGATGAAAATTCGCACATTAACGATAATGGCCGGGCAATAACGTAACGATCCAAGTAAATTAGGCAATATATGAGGTAAATCGAAGTTTTATGACCAATATTCTCTATTTTCTTAAAATATTCAAAACCTAACCCAACCTTGGGCCAACCCAAGTCACCAGGACGTTGTGTAGCCAATTAATTTTAATAATGCTTAAATTGATGTCCAGTCGTTATCATTTGATTAGACAAAGTTAGGGCGAGTTAGGTTGGCCCAAGGTTGGATTAGGTTTCGTATATTTAAAAAAAAAATAGAGCATATTGGTCATAAAACTTCGATTTTCCTCATAATTTTATTGTCTATTTTATAATAATTTGTATAAGTATAAAACTGATTTAATTTTAAATTTAAATTTTATTAAAAGTTACCTTCTGGCTTCACTAATAAATTCTTGATCAAAAAATCTTTCATTACCAAATACTTCCATCTTTGCAACACACACAGACACACACAACAATAAGTTCTAGGTTGAACGGCCTTATTCGTTGTAGTTGTTGTAAGGTTGGTATCACATTCAATTTCACACAGTATCCCCCTCCCTGAACTAAATACTGAATTTCGGTCACATTGCTAAGAATATTTTAGAGTTCTGACAACACTGTTTTTAACCGTTCGGCCGGATTCGTAAACGTAGGACAAATTCCGAGTAGGACCAATTCCGATCCCCCGTTTAATGTTGGCTGGGTTACCTGAACATTTCGCTCCGATGGTGATGGCGCTGGAGCATAGCACGATCGATATTACCGTCGATGCCATTAAGACCAAGTCGCTCGATATGCAGCCAGATGGCAGCAGATTCGCGACTTCCTCGTCAGCTGGTGCTTTTATAGGGGACGCTGGGTTTCACAAACGTCAACAGAATGTAAATAAAAACAAAAATAAACCCAAGGAAAGTTGTGAAAGCACAAATTCTGTTAAAAAACGGGATTTAAGTGAAGTAATCTGTTACCGGTGCAAAAAAGCGGGACATTACATGTCGAAATGCCCACAAGTTGCTCAAAAAACGAACAAGGACAGTCCAAATAAGTTTAAAAGTGCGTTCAATGTTGTGTTTTTGAGTGCCCAGTGTAACAACATGGAATGGTACTTAGATTCAGGTGCCAGTGTACACCTTACGTGTAGGCAAGATTGGCTTGAGAATACAAGAGCTCCATTCCTGAAAGAAATTGTTGTGGCTAACAGTACGAAGCTGCCGGTGCACAGCTGTAGTGATGTGAATATTTACACAAATGTGTGCAGTAATACTGTTGAAATTGAGGTAAAAGATGTTCAGTATGTACCTGAATTAACAACAAACTTAATTTCAGTCAGCCAGTTAATAGCAAGGGGCATTCATGTTGATTCTGGGCAGGACTGTTGCAGGATTTTCAACGGTAGGAATGGTCTTGTGGCTAAAGCATTTTTAAGTAATGGGGTTTACTAACTAGACACTACATGTCCAGGAGATGGTTTTGCTGGACAAGTCACCAGTGGTGAAATTTGGCATAGGAGGCTCGGACATATAAATTCAACCTTTTTAAACAAGATGAAGGACGGTCTAGTTAATGGCATTGATTATCCTGGTCGGGTGGAGATTGACAGGCAGAACTGTGTGGTGTGCTGCGAGGGTAAGCAGTCCAGACAACCTTTTAGCCATAAAGGTACCAGAGCTACAGGGGCGCTAGATGTCATCCACAGTGATTTGGCGAGGCCGATGGAGACACCATCTATAGGAGGCTCGAGGTATTTCTTGACCATGCAGGATGATCATACCCGTATGTCGTTTGTGTATTTCCTTAAGACGAAGGATGAAACCTTCGAGAAGTTTAAGAAGTTTCAACGTTTAGTTGAGAAACAGCTGGACCGGAAGGTAAAGGTGTTGCATACCGACAGCCAATACATTGGTGGTGAATTCCAGAGGTATCTGAAGAGGCAAGGAATAGTACAACAAACCACAAACCCGTATACACCCCAGCAGAATGGGCTCTCCGAGCGACTAAACAGGACATTGGTTGAGAAGGCTAGGTGTATTCTTTACGAGGCTGATCTTCAAAAGAATTTTTGGGCAGAAGCTGTCAACACATGCAGCTATCTTAGAAACAGATCTATGGTAAGTAACTTACCTAAAATGCCTTATTAAATGTTTTATAGAAAGAAGCCCAACCTAAGTCATGTCAGAGTGTTTGGCAGTGACAGCCATGACACATATTCCTAAGGAAAAGAGGGTGAAGTCGGACAGAAAATCAGAGAAGCTGATATTGGTGGGATTTTCTGATACTACAAAGGGCTATAGGTTGTATAACCCTACTACAAGGCAAATATGTACAAGCCGAGATGTCCATATCATGGAAAAGAATTTGAATGGTGCTCGTATCCAGATTCAGGAGGAGATGCTGTTTGAGTGGGAGACTGAGGACGAGGTATGTGATGAGAGTGATCCGAGCTACACCCCAGATCAGGATGTTCCTGCTGCGGAGGAGGCTGTTCGGAAATCTGAAAGGCGCAGAAAGGCAAGGACATGGGATGACTTTGTCAGCTACTTTACAGGGAGGCCAGAGGGTTCAGTTCCAGTGGGAGATCCAGTGATGGTCCAGGAGGCTCTTTCCAGTCCTAACCGCAGCCAGTGGTTACGAGCTATGACCAGGGAAATGGACAGCTTTAGTGAGAACTGCGCATGGGACATTGTGGACATACCGGAGGGACATACACCAGTGAAGTGTAAGTGGGTCTTTAAAACTTAAAAAGTATAGTAATGATAATGATAATGTCACTTCGATGAAACCTTCTCCGCAGTAGTAAAATATTCAACTTTAAGGTTGTTACTAGCACTGGCTGTGCAATTTCAGTTTGAAATAATCCATTTGGATGTTGTCACAGCCTTTTTAAATGGCAAACTGGAAGAAGAGGTTTTCATGGACACAAATGAAATCAGCACAAATGAAAAGAGTTAAAATTAAATCGTGCTATTTATGGCTTGAAACAATCTGCTCGTGTGTGGTATAAAGAAGTTGAACTTGTACTTATAGGTTTAGACTATAAAATATGTGATAAAGAGTCATGTTTATTTATGAAACGTATAGGTAATTTCATTACAATCATTGCGGTATACGTTGACAATTTTTTTTTATTTTCTGTTAATAAAATAGTTTTTTTTATTAACTGTAAAGATGAAATCGATTTTGTCAGGGGTCATTTATCTAGAAAATTTAAAATCAAGGATTTAGGCCAGGTTAAACAATGTTTAGGCATGAGGGTTAGAATAAATGATGACAAAAGTGAAATCTTATTAGACCAAGAACAGTAGATAAATCAGGTTCTAGATAGGTTTAATATGGGCGATTGTAAGCCAGTAAATACACCCATGGAAAAGGGACTTTGCTTTGATAAGCCAGATCCTAGTGTTTGTCAAAAGTAACTGCCTTATCAACAGCTCTTGGGCAGTCTTATGTATACTTCAGTATTAACAAGGCCAGATATTACATTTGCTGTCAATTTTTTGAGTCAGTTCAATAATTGCTATACCGAACAACATTGGAAGTGTGCTAAGAGGTTACTTAGGTATTTGCAAGGGACCAAGGGATATTGTTTAGCTTATAAAAGACATAGCAATTATGACTTAAGGGGATATGTTGATGCAGATTTTGCAAGTAATGAAATAGATAGGCGGTCATATACAGGGTTTGTGTTTATGTTGTCTGGTGGGGCTATTTCATCGGAGTGACAAGCAAAAGACGGTGGCATTAAGTAGTACTGAAGCCGAGTATATGGCTATTACAGAAGCTTCTAAAGAAGCTGTATTTTTTAGAAATTTGTTATCTGAAATTCTCGATAAGTTTTTGTCCATAAGTGTATTTGATGATAACCAAAGTGCACAAAAATTAGCTTTGAACCCCATATGTCACAAGCGTTCTAAACATATAGACGTTCGTTACCATTTTGTCCGAGAATTCTTTGCAAATGGTTTTGTAGAGTTAAATTACTTATCTACGGATGAAATGCTGGCGGATGTCCTAACAAAAGCATTATGTTCTGTAAAGCATGTTTACGACAGAATTAGGCTTAGGTTGTTAGATGTTTACAGTGAACTTAGATTAAGTTGTGATTAATTGGTTTAGATAAGTGGGAGTGTTTTGTGAATATCAGATATCTAAGCCTATTAACACCATCTACTGGTAGTTTGAGTAAACTGCCATATTCAGTATGTCGTGTTGCCTAACCACTTGTAATATAAACTGTCAGTATTAAACAATAAAGTAGTAGTTGTCATGATCTTATCTGAACCGCGTGTCGTTTTCAATCCCCAATTATGTACTGATAATTCAATAATAAGTACAAGTGAAACATTAAATATTGTCGAGATTTTCCTCGTGCTAGTTTCGGGATTCTCCTCAATTTCGTATAAAATTCCTTCTTTAAGTTCCGGTGTTCTTAATATTTAAAGAGCTCCTTTAGCAGTATGGTTTACTTGTAAAATTCCAGTCTCGTAAAGACGTCTATGAATCCTAGAAAACGTTTTCGGATCACTCTTAGTATAGCTGTCTTGTTTCGTATGCGTTTCTGTCGAAATATATATATCAGCTACTTCACTGTTTGTAAAATGTATGAATTTTTATAAAATAGAACTATATTAATATAGGTTATATTTAATATATAACCTTAATTGTCTGTGTCAAAAAAAAACGTCAAAAAATATTGAAAGTGGTATTTTGTATGTGTATTGGTAAATTGTTAAAGAAAACTATTTTTTCGAACGTTTCGAATTATATTTAATTCATCTTCATCATTTAGTTCCTTGACATGACCTTGACTTATTAACCAATACACCTACAAAATACTACTTCTAATACAAAATCTCTGGTCACAAATTCACAAGAATAAATGTGAAATTATGACGCTTCTTCATTACCCATCCTACCAGTAATTTTTACTTCATTGGCTTTAAGAGGGTATTTTTTATTATGGTTATCGTTTTTTTTTTTAAATATTCACTATCTTCACGATCAATATCCTTCACGAGCATCACTGGTGATAGTTGAAAATTTAGTTTTTGTACTAAAAAAAGTGTTTCCACTGATAGTTGGTACCAACTGCATTTCAACAAAACATCCAAATTATTTTCATTTCATTTATCATTGTATTTATTTAAAATTAACCTTTATGCCTACTCCTTCAAATGTTTGTTACACGTTTCCACGCTTAGAATTTCTACTTTATAGCGAGCAATTTCCCTAGGTCTCCAAGAAGCCATAATTATTATTACATTAATATACTTATCACACATGTAAGAAAATAGGAAGACGGACAAAGAAAATCAAATGTGAATATAGACAGAAATAAATCGATATATTGTACGAGGATCGATCATTAAATATTTTGCTATATGAATGCTTGGTAGCAGTATATTGACCGTACTCCAATTTGAAATAATTTTAAATACTATTCCAAGTGACTTGGGATCTACTTTACGTATCTGTAAAGTATCCAAGTATATAAAGTATTTCTTTCAAGTGTCTAAAAGTATGAATGTAAGTCCTTCTGGGCGCTAAATAGTATTTGGCATAAATAATACCCAAATAAACAAAATCTACTCTGTAACGATACTGTTTTTTTTCAACAACTTTTAGTGGCCCCACGTCTCATTCCGTAAACATTTAAATGACTGCTTAATATTTACAGTTTTAGTCATAGTTTTTGATTTATCGTTATAAATATTTTTTGTCTCACTAGTACAATTGGTAAACAGAGTGACCTTTAAAAATTAAGGAAATCGACACGGCCCAATAATAAGATACATATTTTCATAATTTTTAAATAAAATATATGCATCGTAGATCATGTTAGTTTTTTTATCATCAAAAATATATTTTTAATAATCGTTTGACCAATCATTTTCGCGCTTTTTTAAAATTAAATTGTTTAGTTTTTTGTTATTAGTCTGACTTAAGATTGGGCAGAAAGTTTATATCTGTAAGGGTTATTGCAATTTGTACAACAAGTAAATTTCGACATATACCCATAACAAGGTTTTTTTTAGACTTAGATTTTTAACTATGTAAGACCAAAGCTTTTATGTAACCAAATACTTTATATTTAAAAATATTATTCATTATGAAACTTTTTTTCAGAAACAGAAACTCTGTTTTTTACTCTCGACACGTGTTCCGCTAACGATTATAGCATCTTCGGGAGAAGATTAAACCTAAACTAAAACTAATTTCAAGTAGCCTTATATACTAAGAATGTAATTAATAGAGCGGAAAATCCAATGAAGCATGGCTGAACAAAGCTTAAACACTACTTAAACTATACAAACTATAAGGGATCTTTATCCCTATTAAGAATGGTTTTTTTATTATAATATTGCTAACCTTTCCTATTCATTTAATTCTCGATTGGTACCAATAGGGTTTACTCACTTGAAATTATCTATTTCTACAAAGCGGTCAGTATTTAAAATATTTTCTGCCAAACTTGACTTTTTTCCTTCCATATTTCACATGAGGTAGATGTTCTTTAAATCTGACATCAATTGATCTTTTTGTTTGCCCTATGTATTTATTATCACATTTGTTACAGTTAATCTCATAGATTGCAGAATTTATATTTTGGGTTTCTTAAAAGATTTATTAACTTGGCCGAACTTTGATAGACCAATCTGAATAGGATCATATAGTATTGCAACGAAAGTTTGCTTATTGTTATCTTTTTCTAACGTGGTAGAGTTTTTAAAATTAACTTTGAACTAGGTCTTCTAATCAGCTTATTATTAATCTAAAAGTCACTACCATTGACTCTATCAATTCTTTAATTGCTTCTTTTTCTTTATTGAAACTGGTACTATCTAGAGGAAATGAAAGTAAACCATGTACTTAGAAATTGATGCTTCCCATTTTATGCACCGGAAGACTAGCATCTACTTCATGAGGAAGTCAGATGTTAAACAGTGAAAAGTGATGAAAGGGAGCCGTGTGTAATTCGTGTTAGAAATTGACGAGGTGTGGATGGGTGTTTGTCGTTTGTCAGCGAAAACGCAGAAGTTGTTTTATTCTGCCAGACGCAGTGGGTCCAGTATCTGGAAAATTCGCAAGTTCCATCCACATCTTATCAAATGCCTTGATAGAGATATTGATTAACTGAGATATCGAAAAAGACTGCTTCTGTAAGGTAACTACGACTTGCTTCATCTAAGATGTGATAGTGAAGTTTGATAATCTAATGCGTCATGGACTGTTCCTTCCAAATTCCAAACTGTTCGTAAGAGATAACCTGCAATGACCGGATTCTTTCTCGATCGAAGGCTATATTTATGTCTATCGATCCCCTTTCCTATTCAGCTGGTTATTCTTAATAACCAGCCGAATCAATAAAGGATTAAAATCATTTTCCAATAATTACTTGTTTACCCGACTCCTGGCATTGCAGAAGTTGCCCTGATAGCCTCATATACCTTGGCCAAAAACGTCTTTTTGAGGTGCTACATCTCTTCAGGTGCGGAGGCAAAAGTCCTGCGTGCATACTCTGTTAGGGTCTTATCACTTTTTGCTTCTATCCAGGGTGATGGTTGGAAAGTGCATGAATATATCAGTCACTTCTTTCAACTAAGATATCCAACAAATTATTAGTGTCTGTCTATAGGTACTCACACAAATAATTCCAATAGGAATGAAGAAACACTGAAGTTTAATGCTATGTAGAAGCATTTATTCAACTTCCAAGATGGATGCACCTCCTGGAAAGCTAGCTACTGTAAAGAAACTTAGGAGATAAATCTAGAATAGTGTATGATAGCAAGTGTTTTTTGTCAATGTAAGGTTGGCACTTTCAAAAAAATGTTTTCAAAGAAAAATGCTGTACGATACTTTGCTGTTATTTCTCGAGCTGCTTCTTGTTTGCTACTTCCCTGCTACTTCTTTCATATAATTATTAACTAGTTCTACAAAAAGTTCTTTATTACGTGAATGTAAGTAATATAATACGGCTACTTCTGGAGATCCTATGGGTCAAACGCGGTGGCTGTCTTGACCACCACCCGATTAATTTTTCCGGAGAATAATTAATCCTTAACCATGGCCCAAGTGGCCAAGTATAACGAATAGGATTTTAATCTAATTTGCGTCATTTATTTTGGTTTATACTAATTTAAAAGCATGTCATATGATATATTTAATGGATATTATTTTTTAAGCAGTTATGTTGGATATGAAGGCAGAAAAAATTGATAATAGAGTTGAAGATGTCGCATAATTTTATTTAAACGTTGCACGATAATTAATTCATTCGAAACACTCGGAGCAACCAAATGATATCTTCATTGATTATAAGAAGACATACCACATCTTCTGTTGTTCTGTAATTTAAAAAAATGCAAATATTCCGACTGCTTTGACTCCAATAAAGTCGATTCTATGTCTTGGCCTCTTCATCTAATGAGATAGTTTGGCAAAAAGGATCTTGTGTGAAGTAGAATCAAAAGCATTTGTCCCCAAAGTAAAATTTCCAAAATCTGACCAACCCATGTTTTCAATACAAGCAACAAAATTGATAAAAACATTACAAAGCTTGCTCCATTTTAACGAAATATATTGAAAGGGCTTAGAACATTTAAGCATTTTACTGAAATAAACTATCAATTGCTCGCTATGTGGATACTTTTATGATAGAATAGCTGTATCCTTTGTCTACGAATTGCATACGTTAAAATTGGAAATGTGCACAGTGCTCTTTTTAACACTTGACACGCTTCTCCACAATAAAATGACCTTTACACAATTAAATACCATTTTATTGTATAATGGTCAACCTCTCTCTGATGCCGAATCAAATCAGTACTTCCCCTGTCGTTATCGTGCAACGAAAATATATGATCATTTCAATTCAATAAGACGTTGACACTTCATTTTCTGATTAGCAGAAGATTCTTTAAAAAATTAACAGGTAAGTAAAGGTCTGTTTGAATGGCAAATTGTACACGTATTCTTCTTCCTTATTTGAGGTATTGATCAGATCGTTTTAAGCTTATCATTTAAACCAAAACAGTAAATTCCTTCTGGGAAGATAATCCGGACAACAAGCGTGTAAAATTGATAGTGACAGCTAAAGTGCAGGCTTTGGAAAAAAAAGCAAAATAAAACCCCAGCCTTCTACTACCAACATCAAGACTGCTCCCCCAGAACCAAAAGACATGTCCTATTTTTCAATTCACAACCCGCCCCAACAGCCTGACATTTCTAGAGATAGAGAACTAGCTGAGCAAATTTCTGCTGAATTGAATTCAACAGGAAATAGACAGTAATCAGTTTATTATTCCACTGAAAACATTTAATTTCAGAGCCTACGTTGCTCCATCAAAAAACGTTTTGGCAACCAAGAACCGTTTCACTCCCTTACAAACAGAGGAAATGGAATGTGAGGAAACCACTTTGCAAAGGGAAATACAGGAGCCAAGGTCCAATAAAGAATTTGGTAAAAAGGTGGCTGAAGCAACCTCGCAAAACCACAAGGGCAAAAACAACCTTCCACCTCCTATAGTTCTAGATGGCAAGATACAAAAATATGCAGAACTACTGAGAGACCTTCAAAAACTTGCCATAACGGGAGTGGAGCTCAGGTATGCGAAATATAGTGTAGTAATCTACCTCAAGTGTGAGGTAGACCACAAAAACATAACTAGGACATTAAAAAGCAGCAATACTCACTATCACACTTACTCCATGGAACATGAAAAGACACATGCTTTTGTATTGAGTGGTTTATAAGGAAACGTTACAGCTGAAGACATTGCCCAGGATATAAACAAAGAACACAATATCCCAGTAAGGAAAATGTTTGAGATGAAAGGGACCTCTCAACTTGATTTTCTGATCGGCAGAAGATTTTTCAAAAAATGAACAGGTAGGTAAAGGTCTGCTTGAATGACGTTGACGTTATTTTTCTCCTTTACTTGAGGTATTGATCAGATCCTTTTAAGCTTATCATTCAAACCAAAACAATAAATTCCTTCTGCGAAGATAAAGTCTATGCTGGAAAAATTCTTTCACCATATAACTAATACATTTTTATGTCTTAGGGTCCCTCTTTCCTTCCCTTACTACAGGATAGTAAAATTGACTTGATCCTATATCTGCTACTATCTACACTCACGGCGTCATAATTTACCCGGTACTACCTGACACTTTTCAGGACATGGCAGCCTATTTAATCTTATAAGTGTGACTTGGTAGCTAGCCAACTTGCGCCCCATAAAGCTGAGCAGTGAAAGCTTTTCTGGTTCCTTTGGTCTATCCAAGGCTTTGGAAATTAGCTTTTAGGCTGCTCTTCCTAATTTCGGTCGGTCCAACAGCCGAATAGTGTATTCTGTAAGGTTTTATAGACAAAAAAATCTTAAGCTTCCTAATTTTTTGAGTTCACAGTTCCTATGACGATTTTTGAGTTCACTCTTTAGAGTTCTAATTTGTCTTATCCAGGCCCGCCTTTTAGTTATTTGAGCCGTTTAAAAACTGACCCTTTCACAAACACTTTCACCTGTGTCGCTTTGGGTGTCTACCTTAATAATTTGGAAATGCTTGGAACATTTTATATATTTTTTGCTTTATGGGAACCTACTAACAGTTAAAGTAAGCAAATACCTAGAATCTAGAAAATGCAAACTATAAGAAGATAAAGTACTAAAAATTAGATCCTATAGCTGAATATATTAAACTGAATGTAAGTAGAAGCCTAAATAAACTGGACTAACGAACCTAAACTACAAAATAAGAGTAAAAGAAGTACAAAAACCATTAAAATAACTATTGTTTTTTTTTAAATATTTTAATGTCAATCTTATAATATTAATTTTTATTAATATTCTACGCCCATCAAATACGCTCCATGGAAAATTATTTGCATGGTATACTCGTATATATGATGCAACGTTTTGGTTGTGTGATATAAAAGATACTGGCTTTTGAGAAGCAGCAAAGTCAGCACTGTTATGAAGGCTACAAATACAGACATTTCTGGGTGGAGATGGAACCACGGAAAGGCCAGAAAGGAAAACTGCGACATATAAAGCAAAGGAAACCCACTGTGTTATTTTTTCCCAGGACATTCAGCATGGTTGGCAAACAAAAAGGAACGGCCTTTAGTCCCGGGCAGACCTTAAATGGTCAAAGAGTGCGAAGAATCTCCCGGTCAACCTTGTAGGCACCTGGAATGCCAGAAGCATGTTTGAAGGAGGAAAAGTACATAAATCTATAGAAGAAATTAAACGGTTCAGCATCGAAATATTGGGGATTAGTGAAATGCGACACCCAGGAATAAGAGAGAGCAGCATAGGCGAGCACACGGTATATAACAGCGGTAAAGATGATAGGCCTCTTAGGAATGGACTGAGCATTATAACCAGCAACAGATTGAAACCCTATGTTATCAATTTCATTCCGCACTCTGAGTTATCATGATAGAATTAAAAGGAGGACATTTCAACATAAATATAATACAGGTATATGCTCCTACTAGTGAAGCGGATAACAATATGATTGGAGATTTCTACAATCAGGTATATGGCCTTCTCCGATATACTAAAAATCACGAGATTACTATATCCTCGGTATCATTCTAAAATTGAGTTTTTCTAGTTCAGTTAATCCAATTATGGACGAATACACTCATTTCATAATAAGTCTTTTCTTATTTTTAAACTGCGTCCATGATATAGGTCTTAGGAGAGCCGAAATCTCGACTTTTTCGCACATATCTCTGTCTCAGTTCTTTAATTTTCTCGGTATCGGTATCGATAATTGGGGACTTTAATGCTAAGATTAGAAGATGATGCCACTACGGCGCCTGTACATGTGGAAATCTCCTGCAGATACCCCTAAAAACGTAATAAGAAATCAAATAGATTTCCTACTAATCAGCTAGAAATTCAGAAATAGCATCTTCTCGACAAAAATATATCCTGTAGCCGATATCTACTCTCATCACAACTTGCTGGTATGTCGCTTCTAAGATAAACTACAAAAACTCGATTCAAAAAACCGATTGTTAAATACAATCTAGAAAAGCTCAACCAAATAGCTGTAAGAACTTATGTTCAGGACACTCAGCACGGGAATAAGTAACATCGAGATTACAGAGGACACGAAAAAAGAAGATGCTTAGACCTCCTTAAAGAATAGACTTCTTAAGATCAAAGAACCCCTAATAAAGACCAAGCGTCAGGCTAAAAAGCCCTGGATGATATAGCATATCCTGGACTTGATGGAGCAACGCAGAGTACACGTAGAGTAAAGCACAAAATTCTGAATTGCATAGAAATCTTTACAGAACCATTAAAACCAATATCAGGCACTCTAAAGAGGGGTGGATAAACGATAAATGCCAGGAAGTAGAAGAGCTTAGTAAACGATATGACACTTTCAAGGTTCACAAAAAGATAAAAGAAGCAACTGGTAGATATCCGCAAAAAAATGGCGGCGAACATAAAACATCAAAAGGATAATCTGGTCTATGAAATAGCTGTGGCAGAACTAAATCGTCCAAATATTGAGTGATGATTCACGGCCTGAAAAAAAAGTATTTTTAAATGCAGGGTGAGATATAGCCATTTCAGAAGTCCAGAACCCTATTAAGATAGTAAAAAGTGCCAAAGCGCTGGGTCCAGACAACATACCAGTGGAAATTTTCAAAGTCATACAATAAAATTGTCTTAGAATACTAACACAGTTCTTAATAAATTATACCATACAGGAAATATTCCAGATTAATAATTAATGTCTACTTTTGTCGCTCTGCCTAAAAAGCCTAGTACACAATCAAGTGAAGATTTTAGGATAATTAGTTTATTGAGTCACGTGCTGAAAGTGTTCCTTAAAATAATTCATGCACGTATCTACAACAAATATAAGTCAATTATCACTGAGACTCAATTCAGTTTTCGTAATGACCTTGGAATATGTTAGGCACTCCTTGCAGTACAAGTGCTGTTTCAGCGATGCAGGGATGTTAATGTATAGGCATATTTTGTGGACTACACTAAAGCATTCGATAGACGTCAATACGATAAAATGATTCCATCATTGGAGAGAGTGGGAATCGACGCCAAGGATAAGCAGATCATCAGTAACCTTTATTGGGGACAGAAGGCAATCGTGAAGTTGTGTAAAGGGAACTCTGAACCTGTTGAATAAAGGTAACTTGAAATTCTACTCTGACGATATCTTTAGTAGAGCGCTGTATGGAGTTCATAGTAGAATAAAAGTTAATGGAGCAAATATAAACAACATTTCATGATAGCAGACAGCTTGGAAAAAGACTTAGTAAGTTCTCATACTATTACTAGCAGAGAATATGGTATAAAATTTAATGCCAAAAACACAAAGTACATGATAATTTGGAAAACTCCAATACCATATACTGATCTGATCCTCAATAATCAGGTCGTTAAAAGGGTTGACAAATTCAATTATTTAGGAACTATCTGAAACTTGGGATCATTTTGTGGAGATTAAATATTGCATAGAGAAAGCACGAAGTACTTTCATTACAACGAGAATTAGGCTTATCAATGGAGATCTCAGTTTGGAGTTTAAAAAACGAATAGTCAATTGCTACATCTATACGAAATGGAGAGCTGGACAGTTTCTACGGCTATAAAGAAAGAATTAAACGCCTTTCAGATGTGGGTTTACAGACGAATCCTGAAGATACCTCGGACCGACCATACGACAAATAATGAAGTACTAAACAGAAGAAAGTGCCAACCGCAACCCTTACTTACAATTAAAACATGAAAACCTGAATACTTAAGACACTTAATGAGAAATAATGTAAATAAAAATCGTCTCCTACAGAACATCATATAGTGCAAAGTAAAAGTAAAGACAGGTCCCGGTAGAAGAAGAATTTCCTGGTTGGCATATCTCCGCAAATGTTATAGTGCTACCTCCACTGAATAGTATAATCATCGTATCAATAGTATAAACATTCGTAATGGATAGGGCATGAGAAGAAGAAGAGAATGCTTTGGAAATAGAATATCATTTTGAAATGAAGTTGTAAATTAGCTATTATGACTGGACGATATGATTATGACCCAGACAGTAGAGACACGTTGCATGTATATGCCCAGAATATATAATTAGCATATTAATATCGTCAGGAATATATCACAGCTCACTTGGCATATGCTAGTGAGCATATTCAAAAGGTATCTAAGGTCCCTACAAAACGAATACCAGCAATATCTTTTATCTTCTATAATATATGCTAGGCATATCTTAAAGATACTTAATATATATGCCTGCAATATATTTTCATATTTTTAAATATGCATCCTCAATTATTTATTCGGGGTGGAAATTTAAAAAGTTTAAATGTGAAAAATCTTGCATAATAGAAGAGTTTGAAATAACTATCACAGATGTTGGAAATAATATAGAATCACCAAAATATTCTATGTCATCCCTCTCTGTCAAGGGGTAAGTCATCCCTACTCCAACATTCAAATGGCATCATCTCCATTTTCTCATAATTAACATTTAAATTAAGGGTCTCGGTGAGTAGTTTCCTCTACACAAGAAAAGTTTTCCCACTTGCTAGTCAATGACACCTTTAATTTAAAGAATGGCAAAGAGCGTAGTGCCATTTGAAATTCTGGTTATAATGCATTTCGAAGGTTACTCACCTTTAAAAACTCTAACCTAAAAATTTTGCGGTTCTAGTCCCACCAACTTCTGTGACACTTATTCCAAGCTGCATTACAAGTTTTAAATGAAACCATGAAACTTTTACATAGCATGAAACATTTACATACACCATTCCTTTATTTATTAAATGTATATATAGCGTAAGAAAAGGAGTTAAATGTCAATCTGTTTATTGATATTTGTATATAAAGTGATAGACAAAATACTATGCAATAATTATAACACTACTAAAAAATAAATATTGCTTTAGCTTTAACTTACCCAAAATGCCTTTTCTTCTGTTTATGTGCCGATAGTTGTTTTGGACAAGAAAATGTTCGATCACATACGTTACAAGTCAAGGCCTCTTCTGTAAAAATAAAATAAATTAAAGTTAAATTTAAACAACTAATAATTTTTTAAAATATGTAAAATTGGATTTATGTAAATTCATCTGCACAAAATCTGCTTTTTTTTCCTAAAGATAAAACATGGCTTCGCAAGTGTTGCAGCTGTAATAAAATGCAAATTTTAATAAATTTGCATATACAGCAGGATGTAGGAGCTGTTTGTGCCTCTCGCGAATTTTCTGTTAATACAATTTAAATTGTAATTTGCGGAATTAGAGTTTTATACACAAGGTAGGTTTAAAGTCCTACATACATTAGTGGGCCTTCGTTAAACTAAACAAGAATCTAAAAAATATAAGAAAATACTGAGGGAAAACTTTTGATAATTATTCGGTATTTACACTTGAATAAAAAAACATGACAAAAAATATTCGGACGTCAATTAAGTAATTTTACCACGTTGTCATATTGCTCAGATGTAAGGGAAAAAATAAGTTACGAAGACTCAGAAATCGTTGTCTATACGTTCAGTTTTGATCAAATTCTAATTAGAAGGAAAACGATTCTCTTTTATGTCTTGGAGTTTTTATTGAAACAATACTTTGCTTTCCACACCCAAGACCTCAATTGGCTGGAACAGTATAATCTGTATAATTATTGTATTGTAACTATACTGCAGCTACATATTGCAAAGATTGATATTATTTAAAAGGGTATATTAATTGGGATATCTCAATCCCAATTACAAAAAATACTTTACATCATCAGTAAATTCATGCAAACGCAAAACGTTAAAACGTGACCGATTTTGCAAATGCATTTTATTTAGCTACTAAATTTGCATATACACCGATGCAATTTAATATAGGACTACATACATGTATGTTTTATTTACATACTATCAACTGTAGTGACCTGTAACAATCCAATTTACACACTTTGCCGGAAAGCGACAGGAAAATGATCAACTATATGAATATTCTATTAGTATAAGATAATGGTAACAAAGTTATGAGGTCCCAAAGGCCTTCACAGATCTTGACACATCTATGACGTGTGTAGTTAAGCGATTTATGATTTTCTGTAAGTGCTTAAATACTACTGGGAAATAAAGTAAATCGTACAATTAATTTTGATGGTCGGATTATACAGGGTGGCGCATTCTTGTGAACACAGAAAACACTTTGAATGTATTAAAAACCCCAAGTGACTAAGGAATATTGTCTTCTGGGATACTCCATACGAAAGGAAGTAGAAAAAGTAATGGTGACACTTGCCGGCAGGTGTTTTGTTTATTGGATTTATCAGGGTAAATCAGAAAACCAAGGAAAAGAAAATATAACGAACATTTCGGCCAAATCCAATTCGGGCCCGCTTAATATTTTTTAAATTATTCTTTCTTCAAAACCTTTATTTTATCTTAATATGAAGTAGTTAATTTGTGCTGATCAAAATTATTTATTGTTATTTTCTTAAGGGAAATTTCTTATAAAAAGTGAGTGATAGAACCTGTAAAATGAGATAAAAGCTGGTTTGTTTTAAGAAGGTACTTACTACTTATTAATATTTTGACCTCAATATTATTAAGTACGTGATTCGCTCGCGCTGCATGTTATTCCTTGTTAAGAATAAATTGTTTTATCTAATGTTGCTTTAAAACATTACTGTTTCGAAGAATTATAGGACTTTATATTGACCTGCTGTCATCAGAATCAGAAGTGACCAACAACTATCTTACCATAATGCGAGGTAGTGACTTTGGGAGTGTAGTTAATGGAATTACCAGGAAGTCGATCAGTGGCGGATCTTGCCTTGACCATTGCTTTGTAAACTGTCAAAATTTTCTGTTTGAGAATATAAAATCTGTTGTCCTTGAGAGTGACCTTTCCCATCATTAGCGCATCTTACTCAACATTTCACTTAGGAAATTTAGGGCCCAGGATAATCAAATTAAATGAAAGAAATCATTACATTAATATTAATTCATTAATTTTGAAATCTTTCTTATTTTTCAGAAACGATAGTGATGGGGTACTGGGGTGATGTATTGAGAGAAGATAACGTTAAAATGAAAACTAATATTTTTCTAAATAAAGTAAATATCATGATATCTGAATCCACTAGTGTCAAAATAATAAACCATCAAAATAGGAGACTGAAACCTTGGATCACTGGTAGTCTTCTAGTATCAATTAGAACTAGAGAATGCTTAAAAAAAGAATGTACATGCAATTAAAACAGTATTATACTTGTAAAAAATACAATATATATCAAAGGGTTTTAAGTAAATTAATACAAAATGCAGATGATCCGAAAAAGACTTGGAAAATTATTAGAGAGGCTACCAATGATGTACGAGTAGGGCAACATTCAGGAATTAAAAGCAGTAATAGTGAAGAAAATGTAAAGTTGACATACAAAAAGGAAATGGCTATTGAGTTTAACAAGTATTTTTGTAAATTGGAAAAAAGGCTGTCTGAGGAAATAAGTCTGAATGGCCAGGGGCAGGGTGGCATGGAGAAGAGGAAAAATCGTTTATTTTTCTCGACTCCAATTTCAAACAAAGACATAATAAAGGTGATTTTAGACTTAAAAAGTGGGTGAAGGGTGGTTTGGATAATGCTTTCTCTAATATAATAAAAAAAAATATAATGACGCCTTAGTTAGTCCTTTGAAACACATAATTAATCTTATATGTTGTTCTGGAATCTTTCCTGATATTACCGACTACCGACCAATAGCTCTTACAAGTATTCTTTTAGAAAAATTATTGAAGAGTGTCTTAAAAATAAGTTGCATATTTTTTTAGAAAATAATAATTAACTTAATAAGAAACAAGTTTGCTTCTAGAGAAAGCCTAGGTAGTGAAAATGCACTTGTGAAAACTTCCGAAAGAATTATCAAATGCTTATACCAAGGAAAAAAAGGAATAGCAATTTTTTTTATTTACGAAGGGTGTCGATACTGTTGCATACCAAGTACTTTTAAGTCGGCTAGACTGTATTGGAACTAGAGGTATTACTAACGAATTAATAAAAACTCACTTAAGTCACAGGAAACAGAGTTCAAATCTTTTAGAGCAGGAAAGTGAAGGGCTGGGGGTAGATTTTGGTGTACCACAGGGGACAGTCCTTTCTCCTCTTCTGTTTGATAGTGTCTATGTTTATATAAATGGCATTATGAAGCTTCGAGGAGAGAATGACATATTTTGCTTTGCTGATGACACCGCTATTATTATAAATGGAGACAATTGGAATTGTGTAAAAAAACAGACAGAGACCGCAATTCATAAGTTAAAAGAATAGTTGGATCATAGTCTTCTCTTTTTAAACATGGATAAAATAAAATTTAAGGCTTTTTCCCTTTCCTCTCGTGCTCTGCCTGATTATCAGGAACTTAAAATGCATGAAACCCAATGCAATTGTGACATTAATTGTAACTGCTCCACATTCATTGCCAGATCATCAATATACCTAGGGGGTAATATTTGATAAACATTTGAACTGAAAGGATCATATCAACTGTTACTAAAAAAAATTAAAAAACTAATTTATAAATTTTGTGAACTACGGAATATCTTACCCTTTAAGATACTAAAAATAATTTATTATGCTCTTGTCGAATCAATTTTAAATTATGGAATTGTTGTTTGGGGTAATGCTGGTTCCTCAATACTTTCAAAGTTGTATGTATTACAGGAATGATTTTAAAAATTATTTTTTTAAAAAATAGGAGGCATCCCACAGACTTAGTGTTCAGAGAAAGTAATAATAAAGTATTAAATCTGAAACAATTTGTATATTAAATCACTTATCAGATTTATGTAAAAAAATAATTACTTCAAAGAATAATTAGAGCATGGATTGAATATATTGATATGTGAGATATTGAAATGTTGCTCTGCAGAACCCCAAACATGCGCGATGCCAGAACTCATAGTTATTGTGTATAAAGAAAATAACAAAATATGTGTGTATAAAAATAGAAACTAAAAATTCATAACATTCTATGTACTTAAACAGACGATATACATACTAGAAAGACCCTGCAGCACCTTGCAACATTGAAAGGCTATAATTAGCATTGCCATGAAATTCTGGGCAGTTTGTTTGCTTGCAACATCTCTGATGCAATGGTGCCAAATGCTTATGTATAATAACATAAAAAATAACATAAAAAAACACATTTTATAATATCATAAAAATTTGTCATTTATTTTGACAAGCGGAAAACAATATTATTCCTCTTCAATAAAATAAGAAGCATTTATTTTTCATAAAATGTGATAAGATGCTCTATAACACAGTCAACATTCAAAGTTAAATGAATGTGGATAACGTATCTTACAGAAAAAAGCAACAACATCGCAACGTTGCTCGATCGCATTGTTGATTCCACCGACACAAGTAATCTTTACTAGTGACGTCGTCAAAAAAGATTTACATGATAAATATTTATTATTAATAGATTATGCTTTAAATTATAAAAAATATTACCGTTTATGAACTCTTTATGCGTTTTTTAAAGTACTTCATTAGAGTAAAGGTACTTATCCAATAAGAAGCATTTTTATGAAAATTAAATATTATATAATTATTATAGATTTTTTAATAAGTGTTTATTATTTTACATTTATGACGACGGTTGTCCCTTGATATCCTGTTATGACAGTATCGTAATATATTTTATTTACTTGTGAAAAGATCGGCTTAAATGGTCTTTTTTCCATGATGCGGAACAAACGCCATAAGTTTCTACTATCGTAACAATTCACAAAAATACTGAAATGACTCAACCTTTTTTCTTTTTTAACCAAAAACTGAAGAAAAAACACAGAATTTCACAAATGCCGAACTTAAAAGGCATGAAATGTAAACACAAAGCAGTTTGTCAAGATGGCATCAGCTTTTGCCTCCGGTGTTGCCATTTCAAATTTTTTAAAAGCAATTTTAGGAATAAGAATGTTAATAATTTTTTTTTATGCTTTGAAGATGTTATTTTTGCGCTTATACTAACATATATCTATTTGTACTTTTTATTTTTAATCCATAATCTAACATCAATAAGTTAAATTAACGTTATGATATGTGTTGATATACAATATATTGTATAGCTGAAAATTTCCTCTTTTGAAAATCTTGTAAACTTGACAACAGAACATCGATGAATATATTTGTAAACAAAACTATCAACAAAAATATCGAATTCTAACACATTATAAACTCCTGGACAAAATTATCGCACCACTAATTATTTTGTCAAGAAAATTTAAATAAAAATAAATATCAGTTAAAACAGTTATAATATCTTTTCTCGTATAAAAAGCAGAACTGGACAAAAACTCTGTTTATGCTTTATCATGGAACATGCTGCTCGTGAGGAGTGAGAATACATCCGCAGGAAAGTTTTCATAATTTGATACGAGGAATGCTGCGAAGACTTCAAGCGGTCATTGCAGCTAGAGGTGGCAATACACGTTATTAAGAATTCATTATGGGTCTATTGTTTTATTTTTGTATCAAAACTGAAGTTAGTGAAAATCGTGCTTTTCCTTGTATTGAATTTAGTTACTTAAATCTCGTTTTGTTAAATAGAATATAATTGTTTTTGTTAATTAATAATGCATAGTTAACAATGCTTATAAGTTTGCTTATTTTTTTTATCTTTATTAAAAAAAAGCTCTAAAAATCAAGTGATGCGATAATTTTGTACAGGAGTTTATTAATAGGGAATTTAAACAAAATATTAGTCCTAACGGGATTTACATAAAATAACCTAAAATGATGATAAAGGATAAAATGGCCTTGTGAGCTTTTGAAAACTTTTTCACGATCTCGATAATCACTCTATCTAGCATCGGAAGAGCCTTTCTTGGCATACTTGGTGGTATTTTGTCTTGTGCGACTACGATGCAGTTTGATGCGCACATCTGATACGACAAGTCTGTCTTTTCCAATGCGGTCATTGAAATAGAACCATCTTTCCTAATAAATGGTATAATTTTTGACCTATAGAAACGTTCACCAACTGCTTTTGCTACAGACCAGAACGATCTTGATTCATTTAGGCTATTGAGAAGTTAATTCTCACTCTCTTATTATGTATTTCTTTGCAGGTATTAATCACCTGCTTGCACGCATTTCTTAGGGGGACAAAGTTATGTGATAAGCAGCATTTTTGTTATTGATTCCCTTATTAAAATTTTTATCCAAGCACGGTTTGCTGTCTGCAGAGCTTTGCAAGATGTTCTGAAACAGACATCATTCCAAGAAAACAAAGAGAGGAGCTGCTTTAAATGTCTCTAGTAGGCTGATCCGAAATCTTAAACAATACATGGCATGGATAGATCCTGAGTTTTCATTTCTAGTTTACATGTTGCGGTTACTAATTTGTGATCTGATGTTTCTAGTGGTACGCTAATATTGTACGAGTCAGGAGCCGTCGCGAGAAACAGACCCTTGAGGCTAGCAAAGTCTATCACGGATTCTGGTTAACCACTGTATAAGCTGTGCTAGATGGTGACTAATTGTAAAGTCCTCTTCGCTCCTTAAAGCTTTCCACAATAAAAGTGCCTGCATTTGGCTGGTTTGCTTGCATATCATCGATTTTATCAGCAAAGTTGGTGGACAAGCCTTCTGCAGTGTGTATCGCTGGGTAATCTGTAGAGGAAGTAGAAATTCTTTGTTAAGCTCTTGGTCTAATTTTAGTACTGACCTCAAAATATATGTTCTGTTCCTAAATATAAAAATATACATTCAGTTTTAATCTTCTCCCGAAGATGTTAACTTCGTTAGCGGTACATTTTTCTTAAAACTATTTTGTATTTGTTCTAATGACTTTAATTGATATTTCTATATATTGCTGGTACATAACTGGTGTGCTCCATCATGAGCTACTACTTGCTGGACAATCGAGAGCGGAGGAAATGGAAGGAATCCTCTCGAGCCCGGAGTTTTTGGAGAGACCCGAAATTCTGAGGTGGTGATTTTTTTATTTTATTTCAAATGACAGACAAAAACATTTATTTCAATGGTTTATACAGTTAAAATCTCGTTTGATTTGATTCATTAAGTGTTCATGGTTTGCAGATTAATAGTTATTTATAAGAATTATTGAAATATAATATTCAATATTCAACATTATTAAATATACATAATTAACATGCATATTTAATGGTTAGTTTCATTCACCTAAAGAAATTATGGATTTTTTTATAGGGGCCGTAAATTGTTAGACCCGTGCCCTATTTATCTCTCGGTGGCTCTAATCACTTATTTTCTCAGAAGGGATTTAAAATATTTTGTTATAATTTCTGAGTTGCATTTTAGTTATGCGTCTATTTCCTCAAAAATACAACCCCATCAAACAAGGGTGGAAATTTTATCTGTGGTTTAAAAAGCTTCTTTAGTGAAGCCTATTTTTTATATCAATTTCCAAAAAAGTTTTTCATGAGGTCTCGTTTGGGGTGGGGTCTAGACTTCTAAAACTTCCCCTCCCATGGATGCACGGGCCTGAGGCATCTTATTCGGTCATAATAGGCATCTTATGCTGACAGATACAATGGAGAAAATCGCAATTCAACAATGATTGATATGTGTAACATGCCGAAATATTAGCAACCGTAGCAATTGTGTGATTAAAGTGGCACAAAGTGCAGAATATGCCAACATTGCTGTGGAATACGTGTTGTCTGGTAGTAGGAATTCCTGGAACTATTGCAAGCTGATAAGCAAGACGAGCAGATGAAGAATGAAGGGTAGTCGGTTTTAAGATTCTCCTGAGGGGAAGCTGACGTTACGGGGCGCTTTCTGTAGAATGTAACAATTCTGTAATTGTTGCTCTGCTTTCCAATATGCTACTTATTTATTTTAGTGCCCATATTACATTTTCTTAAGGCTATAAAACATATCGATCGAGCTGACAACTATGAAGTTTTTAGGTTTAACTTGGACATCTTTCACCCAGTCAACGTGGTTCTTTTTTCCCAAACCCCTTCCCACTCCTAGCCGGTGGTTAGTTAATTCTATTTATGCCAGTTATCACGCCAGATGAGAACGCTTAATCTGGCTACAAGGTGGGGCGTAGGTGAAAAAGATTGATTTAGAATCCTTCGCTCATTATACATATATATACCAGAGACAAGGATGCTAAAAGTTGTTTGAATAGCCATAGGAGCTTAGACTATAACCGTTTTCTGAGAGAACTCTTCCTGTAGGAACTCAGGGGACACGAAGGAAGAAATTGTTATGTTACAATATAACAAGAACATGTAATTCTCAATTAATAAAGGAACCTACTCGTGTATCTAGATTTGGCATGTCTCCGTCTGACTTATTATTTACAAGTATAGATATTGATTGATTGGTATGACTAGGTTGTAAAAAATAAGTTCAGTACTGTTTTTTTTTACGATTTTTTGGGAATACGTATAAAACAGATAGGACAAGTTTTACTATGACAGAATATTACACAAAATTTAGCATATTTTCTGAAATATTTCATACAGCATAATAGCTATAATACAGACAATAACTTTTAAACTGTGCAATATTCTCTTTCTAATCTGCATAATTCAAATAAAAATATGGCTTGCACTCTATTTCTCGTGGGAGTTTTTAAATTTGCCTCAAAGCGATAAGGTCTTATATAAATATTATATCAAGAAAGTTATTATGGAGCGCACGCCTTTATGCAACGCCTTTGATAGGAACATGATAAGGTGAAAAGATTTTTCCAACCACACATATTTCTATTTTTAGTAAAATTATATGTTTATCAACTAGCACATGTATTTGTTTCCTTTAATAAATTTAAGTACTCTACATAGAGTGCATCCCAAAAGTTATGTCTTAATTCATTTAAAATTCAGGGGTGTATTCGAAAAAAAAAAACGCTCGGACCCGTCGATTTTTATTTCAAGTTGCGCATTTTTGTACGTGAAGTTTGTATATACAGGGTTGCTCAAAAATAAATTACGACCATCAACTTCTTTTTTTTTTAATGAAAGCACCTTTGTTTATTTCATCTTTGAATTGCGCGTGAAATTCTACGTATGTTTCATGCATCATGTCCTATACCTAAAGTCAACAGTTATCGAAAAAAAGTCGATTCATGTAACAAATAAAAAAAAAAACAAAAATTAAGTTAAATGTTCAAAATGGTTGCCATTCACGGCTTGACAATATCCAAGGCGATCAATAAAGTCTCGTTGCACATTTTCAATCATTTCCGGAGATATGGCGCGCACTTCTCTGCGAATTCTCTCTTTCAAGTCGTCTAGATTATTTGGCATATTAACAAATACCTTCGACTTGAGGTATCCCCACAAAAAAAGTCCATTGGTGTTAGGTCAGACGACCTAGCAGGCCATTCGATGGGTCCTCTTCTTCCTATCCACCGATTGGGAAAGGTTTCATCCAAAAATGTACGTACAGTGGCAGCATAGTGCCGAGGAGCGCCATCTTGCTGGAAAATTAGTTCTTCGTCAGGATAGTCTGGGTCCAATGGATTTGGAAATAAAGCTAGTAATGCTGGAACTAATTCAAATTGGAGAAAATCAAGATACACTTGTCTCGTTAAAGTCTGTTCAAAGAAAAAGGGACCTATTACTCTTCCGCGCACTATTCCACACCACACATTTGGTTTTTGAGGGTACTGGGTGTTTACCTCCATCATCCAATGCGGATTTTGTGTTTCCCAATATCTACAATTTTGTCTGTTCACACTACCATTCAAACAGAACCCGGCTTCATCGGAAAAAATAATATTTGTTACTAAGTTATTATTTAGATTGCGCATGTTTTGTAAGCGTTCACAAAACTCATTTTGCCTATCGAAATCGTCATCAAATAACTCTTGCACAGGAATAACTTTGTAGGGGTGATATTGCTTTTTAACTATTCGGTGAACTATAGATTTCGCCATGCGACATCTGCGATAGAGGAGTGCATAGATTTTCTTCCAAAGAAAGCAAAACGTCAAGTTGTTCATTTTCATCTCGAGCAGGACGACCAGATTTCGGCAGATCTCTAATATGACCGAATTTTCTGAATTTAGTCTCTATTCTACTCACCACCTTTTGACATATCGGAGGACGATCAGGATGGATTTCATTGAATAATGAGCAGCTTCTCTTTGAGTACGTGTTCTCACCAAACCCAACCATGCACAGAATTTCTATTTTTTCTCGTTCCGTTAACTTTATCATTGTGAAAATCGCAACTTTGCTCGTAGACTTCACACTTGACAATATCTGTTTGGCGTACAACTGTCATATAGATTTCTATGAAAATACACGGTGACCAGCCAACAATAAAAAAACACGAATGAATGGAATTTTGCTCTGTATAAAAATTCTCAGAGATTGTGTGGTGACTCGTAAGGTGAACTTCAATAATAATGTTTGGTCGTCTTTTTTTCGATAACTGTTCGATGACCTTAGGTATAGGACATGATGCATGAAACATACGTAGAATTCCACGTGAAATTCAAAAATGAATTAAAAGAAAGGTGCTTTCGTTTGAAAAAATTAAGTTGATGGCCGTAATTTATTTTTGAGCAACCCTGTATATACAAACTTCACGTACAAAAATGCGCAACTTGAAATAGAAATCGAAGGGTCCGAGCGTTTTTTTTTCGAACAAACCCCTGAATTTTAAATGAATTTAGACATAACTTTTGGGATGCACTGTATGTACTTAAACAGGGTGACCCATCGAAAACAGTCCTTGGTTTGGGGCCCTTTTTTAAAAAATTTAAAAAAATGTTTGGACTTGTCGATTTTTAATTTTAGGGAGACAATTTTTTTTAATACTTTCAACCCCTTAACATCAATCTCTTGGCGGGGGTTGTAACCACCCTCAAAATCTTAAATAGGAGTGGGGGTCAAGTAATGCTTATTTTTAAAGGTCTTTTATTCTAGTTACAACTGCCTAGTTTGAAATTGCTAACTTGAGTTTTCGCAGTATGACAGCTTGTCAAAGATTTTGAAACAATACCGTTGTTTAATACTTTTAGCGCTAGTCTGTAGAGGTTCTTGATTTACAAAGCCAAAATGCTCGCATCCGTCAATTTTTGATTATAGAAAAACGATTTTTTGTTTAAATTTTCAACCCCACAACTTCAACCCCTTACCGGAGGCGACATTCACCCTTATTTCTTAAAAGTGGTCCTCGAGACTCC
Source organism: Anthonomus grandis grandis (assembly GCF_022605725.1). Classification (NCBI taxonomy): domain Eukaryota; kingdom Metazoa; phylum Arthropoda; class Insecta; order Coleoptera; family Curculionidae; genus Anthonomus; species Anthonomus grandis. The sequence goes on from NC_065555.1 coordinate 23,070,606, forward strand.
CGTTACATGAGAAAGTTTTCTGGTACTTAATGTAGGGTTCATACTAACTTCACCGAGAACACCGACTTCTACTGCCTCATTTCTCACTGGATTTTTAATATCCCGTTCTTTATTTGCCACGGAACCAGTTTCCCGAAATTTTGTCACTAACTGTAGGAAGTAACCATGATGTACATGTTTATCTGCCTGTCTCTCATTAAACAAAGTTTCCGTAAGTCATGCACATTGGTTGTTTATAAAGTATAATTCAATAATTTCCACTCTCTCCGCAATAGAATAAACTATTTTTATCGAATCGAAAGAAAAGCACAGAAATAACTAATTCACATCAACTTGTTTACTGAAGATAAAGTCGGATTGTTAACTGATACTCACCCATCTAAAATATCCAGTAAAATGTTTAGAATTCGGTTGCTTGGCGATGCGTAGCTCGAATTTAAAAAACAAAGCGCTATTGTAAAGAAAATTTAATGCCCTTTCAACAGATGTATCACAACACACCCCTTCCAATTTAAAAAATAAAGGTGGCGACATTCACCCCGCTAAAAGGTTAACGTTGTGGGGTTAAAAATTTAAACAAAAATCGTTTTTTTTTAAACCAAAAATCGACGGGTGCGATTTTTGATTTATGTTTATTTCTTTTGTTTATTTGTTTTGTACCGCAGAGAACCTCTAAAAACTAGCGCTAAAAGTATTAAACAATGGTATTGTTTCAAAATCTTTCACAAGCTGTCATACTGCGAAAACTCAAATTAGCGATTTCAAACTTAGCAGTTGTAACTAGAATAAAAAGACCTTGAAAATAAGCTGTCACTTGACTTCCACTCCTATTTAAGATTTTGAGGGTGGTTGCAATCCCCGCCAAAGGGTTGATGTTAAGGGGTTAAAAGTATTAAGAAAATTGTCCCCCTAAAAACAAAAATTGACGGTTTCGATCATTTTTTTTAATTTTTTGAAAAAGGGTCCCAAATCTTGCTGGACTGTTTTCGAGGGGCCACCCTGTATATACATATATAAATGAAAGGCAAAATAAGGACCACATGCTCTGCGAAATCGGATTTGCATGTTAATCAGTAGTCAGGTTTAAAAAACAATCTAGTTACTAAAGATGCTTTCTGCTACCCAGTTTTAAAACACAATCAATATTAATTAAAAGGGGATATATTAAACATAACTATCATCAAGTTTAATACTAAGAATCCAGTTTACTTTTGAGTTATAGAATTAGGATCAAATACTTATAATTGTTTGTTATACAGCAGTACTTCGAGAAATTAGCATAAACTGCAGTATTATTAAATACAACAAAAAATGGGATTTTTCAACTACAAGAACGTTTCTATGAAAAATACGTTAATGTGAATAGTATGCAATATTACGAATCATATTGATGCACTGACATCACTAACTAAATCTCCCTATTTTAGTCATCACGCATTGTGTTACATGAAACTGCCAGTTGTTCTATTGACAAATAATGACAACAATAGAATCAGGAAGCCAACCTAAGAATACTCTTATCGTTAAAATCTTATCTTAATGCTTAAGAAAATACCATTCAGCTCGCGCAAGGTGCATGGTGTCTATTCTATTAATCGCCTCGAATCATATTAAATCTATGGTATAAACATTCTACACATGACTATATTACTTTTATGTAATTTTAACTAAGTGCTTAATAGAAACGAGACATTAAATTAAAAAATCCACAGCTATTTTTAATTCACATCTTTTACGAGCTAAATACGAATAAAGCTTATAAATGAAAATATCGAAAATTTTGCTCGTTTTCTCCGAACAGTAAGTCAAACTGTAGATTGGGATAGGATACAGATAATTTCGATAAGCCCAATGAGTGTGATTTTTGCTTGTGCAATAATTTTAGAGTAAAACCTTCATAATATAATATTTAAGAAAAATGGGGCTAAAGTAGAATTAGAGAATATCATTTAATTCTAGTGAACTTAAGAGGCAAATCTTCACTATCACGAGTTATTGAAGTACATAATAAATTTAAAATACTAGCTGTCAAAATGTGTATCTACGATAAACCATCAATGAGAATTGGAGTCTACTCGTGCCGTCTTTTCAACATCAAATGGAATCCTATTAAATCAACTAGCCTGCGTATGAAGCCACTGCACATTTAGCAACTGCTGAAACAAATGGGTGATCGTTCATTGACAAGGCACCTAAATTATCTAAATAATTAACTGAGGTGGGTTATGGTCAATTGCATTCGAAACACGTTTACCACTCTCAATTAAAAATTGATTAAGGAAGCACGTCGAGATTTTATCTAAATTTAAAGCGTTTGATTTGACTTATATATCACAAAACCTAGATGAAGTTAATAGGGCATTTGCCTGTTTAAGCATTTCTGATTGGACTAAAACAGCATCTCAAGAACTATTTTTTAACATGAAAATCCTTAGGCTTTATCGCGTTTTAATCAAAAAATGAATGGTTCAATTGCATTTCGCATTGCTGTAAATATTTATTATTAGCTTATTTTAAAATGAAACAAAACAAGTTTTTAACTTTTTAAAAACCCAATGTTTTTCTCTTAATCCTCCTCTACATCACTTATGAGATCTTCTCCACAATCTGCATATTCATTTACATCTTTTTCTTCATTTCTCTTGGTTACAGTCATTCCATGTTGGCAAGCATTTTTTACTTCTTTTTATTTTAGTTATTTTCATCTGCTCTTTAGCAGCTGCACGTTTTTTTTGCGTTGCTAATTTCAGCCTTTTTTTCTTCCTTTTTATTAAGGTCTCTCCAGGCTTGAGTACTTAAAGATTGAGTCAATAAGTACATTATCTCTTAATTGTTGTCTTCGTTCTCTTTTTCTGGAATATTTTCCAATTCTAAAACGTTATTAAGAGAAACATTAAGAGGCACATAGCGAATCTAATGATTGCTTGGCTCTACCTCATGGTTTTCTTTAGACGATTCCGATAGTTCTAAAATATTTCCATTTACTGGGCCATTGCTGCATTCATTCTGTTTTTCAGTTGAACAACTGACTCCACGCTGTCAATTAGTTCTTCTGAACTGTGATACTCAGAAATAAACTCAGAAGATGGAAAATCGGGCAAATCACTATTTGTAGATGCATCATTATTTTCCTTAATATTATGGACATCGCTTAAAAAAAATCCTGATAGAATTTGATGTTATGTGGGACTAGAATAGCTTGTTGGATTTCTGCGTTGGAAGCATCAGTATTTAGGTCTATGACTGCTTCATTATTATTATCAACTTCTAAGATGACCTCCGTGTGGTACTCGTTCTGAAAAGCATTAATTGGAATGACTGCATTCAATAAGTTTCCTTCGCCTTTATCAAGGTTTGAAATTTCCCTGAGAATTAAATACACATCCACTCCATGTTCTAGTAAATTTGGCCTAATTTTTTCTATAACTTTTTTTGTTTGCGATATTTATTTCGTATTTAGATGTCTTGAGTTTAATTAATCCCTTGTCAATTCCCACACTATTTTCCGATTAGGGCCAACAGGTTTTGATATATTTTAAGTAATCAATATTATTGGATTAGAAAGGAAATAAACCACATTTTCTAAAGCCATTTACAATATTTTACTGTATATTAGATTTTTCAAATGCCTGTTGAAGCAGAGAACAAAAAATATATTTATTTACTGTTTCATTCACATTTTTAGGCTTATTTTGCCATACTGTGTGCTTTCACTTACTTTGTAAAGACTTAAATACACTGACTGGTTGGCTGTGAGATGTGCGTTCTGTTAGCTGGTAAAGTATATAAAATAATATTATTTTGATCGCAAAATTCACTTAATTGGAGGGTTATATGCGATCGATGCCCATCAATTATATTTGTGTCACCCATTCACGATATTTGTGTCACCCATTCATTAGAATCATCGCTTACATATTCCTAAAAATTGTCACTTGTGATCCACTTGACTATCAGATCTTCCTAAGATCCAATTTGGGGGCATATTGTTGACTAGGACCTTTGGTGGCCGCATATAGAAAAATAGGACTAAAGGAGGCGCGATCTTACCACTGGCGGTAAATACAATGAGGACTATTATATTGTCTTTCTCATTATCAACCTTTACCGAATAAATATTTTTACATCCTCGTGGGGCTAATACTTTGCCGGTTTTTAGAGACAGGGAAAATTCGGTTTCATGTCTCCATCCTCCAATATATAAATGTTATTGGTTTTACTTAAGAATTGTTTAAGATCGGCAAACCGTAGCCTAATACCTTCTCCACTAATGATAGCCATGGCTTTATTAATACTCCCAGCTTCCCTAAAGACTATGACAGGATGTCCCTTTAAAAAGCGGAAATACCACTTTTGTGCTGGCCTTCCATTTTTTTAAACAGAGACTTTTTCCGTATTTTTTATTACTGCTTCAACCGTGTTTAGAAGATCTTATTTTTTAACCGGAAAACCTGATATAGCTAGATTAATAATGACAGACACAATTTTTTATTTTCTGGAATGCAATGGTTGAGGTCCAGTCTTTCGCGGAATCTTAAGCAGTTTTCCCGACTTGTGATCCTGTAAGGTTGTTTTGGGAACTCCGAAGTCTCTGCTAGCTTTTCTAACGGACATATTGCCTTCTTGTATTTCAAAAAGAGCCCTCTTTAGGGATTTTTCAAAATACTGAAATCTTTTATTATAGCATTGTGGCCTTGTACCGTTCTTTTCTTTTTTTACTGATTCTTGATTTTTGTTTGTTCTCGCCATTTTATTCTAGAAAAAAGTAAAACGCAATATAAAATAATGATTATTTGCCGTGGTCGAAGAGGGAACCATTAATCGTACTCATAAAATTACATGTAACTTCTAATGGACGTTAACTAATTAGCATAGAAAACTTGAAAAGGTTTGAAATTTCTCTGAAAATTAAATCCACATCCATTCCATGTTCTAGTAAATTTGACCGGGCTTTTTCTGTAACTATTTTATATTTAGATGTCTTGGGTTTATTAAGAAAAGCTATTTTCCTTCGAATTAATTCAAGAACAAAATAAATGATTTGTTGCACAGTTTACAGGCAACATTTTTAATATTTTTTTCGATACGACCAATACTTTTCGAGTTATTTGCATTTAAACAATTAAATTGTATATAACTTTTTGTTGTCTGTTCTAATTTAAAAAAATAATTATTCGTGTTTAGCATCGCAAAAAATATCAATGAGATGCTTTTAATCTCTCCGAAGTCTCTGCTAGCTTTTGTAACGGACATATGGCCGTCTTGTATTTCAAAAAGAGCCCTCTTTAGGCATTTTTCAAAATACTGAAATCTTTTATTATAGCATTGTGGCCTTGTACCGTTCTTTTCTTTTTTACTGATTGTTTATTTTTGTTTGTTCTCGCCATTTTATTCTAGAAAAAAGTAAAACTCAATATAAAATAATGTTTATTTGCCGTGGTCGAAGAGGGAACCATTAATCGTACTCATAAAATTACATGTAACTTCTAATGGACGTTAACTAATTAGCCTAGAAAACTTGAAAAGGTTTGAAATCCACATCCATTCCATGTTCTAGTAAATTTGACCGGACTTTTTCTGTAACTATTTTATATTTAGATGTCTTGGGTTTATTAAGATAAGCTATTTTCCTTCGAATTAATTCAAGAATAAAATAAATGATTTGTTGCACAGTTTACAGGCAACATTTTTAATATTTTTTTCGATACGACCAATACTTTTCGAGTTATTTGCATTTAAACAATTAAATTGTTTATAACTTTTTGTTGTTTGTTCTGATTAAAAAAATAATTATTCGTGTTTAGCATCGCAAAAAATATCAATGAGATGCTTTTAATACCCCTAAATTTTGTACCTTTTGCTCTCACCGAATGGACTATATATTCAAATCACCCCTCCTATTTTGTTTTTGGATGTTTGATCTGGTTATATTTAATCGATTAAACTGTAGAGTAGATTGATTACCGGCCGTAAATCTGGCACGGTTTCCAGTTGCAGTGTAAATAGCTGTTAAGGGTAGCCAATAATAATAAACCACAACAAGTAAATTGTAATGGATCGCCAAACAAAATAAGATGTGTGAGCGGAATCGAATAGAAAATAATATTTGACTTTTAAACCTATTCTGATGTGATATTTTGTTATAACATAATTTTCTACTAAGATCCAAAAAGGAATCAACCAGGAAAGCAGATTTCACGCCTCAAAATCGGTAAGTTGGCACGACTGCACCACTTTAACTATCAATAATTAAAATGTACCCACACCTGCAGTTGACCATGGCAATCATTGCTAATACTACCGAGCCGGGTTTAAATATAATTTTTAGGATAGAGCAGTAAGAAAACAGGTATTTTTCCCCATGTTGCCCACTAAAGCAATGGTGTCACGGGCTGGCTTATTTGGATTGTGACTGATCTACCTTCAATTCTGCCATATTTCCTCGTAACCCTCTCCTCGAGTAAAACGATCTTCCTATACTCCTCATGTTACATTCTCCACTGTTTTAAAGGTACGACCTATGTACCGATCAGCGTATTACTCCAGGATAAACTGTTTCTGTAAAATGTGTTTACTCTTTACACTAATTTATACATAAAAAAATTAACGCAAAAATAATAAATCACATAGTTCAAGCGATATTTTTTTTGAGAATTTGCAGTTTTTTTCAGTTCCATGACAGAGTTCCATTACGCAAGGAGCTCGGTCGTTCGAGCGCGAGTCTTAGGGTTTCACTTGGAAATAAAATTATGTTTTTTCTAGTCTGACCAAAAAAACTAGCATACGTTAAAAAACAAATATGCCCAGCCAATGAGAATTGAAGCCGGTACCGAAAATCGATTAATCCCTTCGTTTATGTCCGTAAAATTTTGCGCGCGCATGGCATTTTAATTTTGTTTTGTTTTCCCTAACCTAGATTGCAGATTTTATTTGCTTTGCTTCTTGAATGATTTAATTATCACTGACAATTATTATTTATATCGATTTTGCGACTATTTAAGTGCTCACAGCAATCATAGTGTTTAGTGTTGACTTCTTTGTCTATAATATTCGATTCTATGCTAATTTTGCGTACAAAAATAAACATTTTAGTTGAAGAAGTAGTCCATTCTTGCAGTGGAGTTAATAGGTCAATGGGTAACTAAAGATATTTCGGTCATCCTCCACTAAATTTATTTAAAAAATTTTATCGTATTGTTTTGTTTACAAAACAATTATCATATTGTCGTAATGATGTAATTTTAAAGTTTTAGTAAATCCATGTTTGGTCCCATTTTCATGTATTATAATTCGTCTTAACCTTTTAACCTTGTCTGAGGCACTAGACCTATAAGATGTATTGACGGCAACCCCTTAATTTTATTATCCCTGATGATGGACATGTTATATTATGTCCGAAACATGTCGGATTAATATTTTTTAAATAAATTTAGTGGAGGATGATCGAAGTATCTTTAGTTACCCATTAAACATTTTAGTGTTTGACTTTAAATTTTTAGTAAACTTTCCAGTGATTTCCTTACTGTATAATTTCTTACTTATCTTTCTTTCTAAGATGCTGCAGTATCTGTTTATGATAATTATGGCATCGCAAAGGTAAGATATATTTTTGTAGTTCTAATCTGAATTATTATGTTATTACAATGCAACAAAATGCAATCTGCGAAGTCTGTGAGAAGAAATTTTTAAGCACATCGACGAGAAACAGACATCTTAAGAAGTTTCACCTGGAATTTGTTGGCCAGGAATACAGGAAACACATTATATGTCCATGTCCAATGTGTACCAACGATACCCAGACATTTTCTTATCTTAGTAGTTTAAAGAAACATTTGCTTGATATTCACGATATAACGATTAAACAATGATTTTTAAATTTTAGGAGTTTCGAAGGAGAGTGCAAAGTAATAGGGAAGTCGATTATGCTTGTCAAACCCGAAATAAATTTAAGAATGGATAAGAACATATATTTTACAATTGTAACAGGAGCGACATCAGAGGTTGTATAAACTCTTAGTTAGATAGGTATTTCTTTAATTTTACATTTTATCATCATTTTTCGTTCAAAATTGCTTATGTAACCGCTATTCACCTGTATCATATCCTTTGTAAAAAATGCGTTTTTTTGATTCTGCATTAAAAAATTGTGGTTCCCATTTAAAAAACATATTAATGATATCATAGGGTGAATTCGCCAGTGGTCAGAGAGTAGTTAATGTAAAAGTAAACTTTAAATTGGCAAAAAACAAAGTTTTATTGTATAGCATAACGCTTTCTTCACATAAAGGCTAAATTATAATTTTTATCGGATAACTTATGGATTATTTTAAATGTTTTATTTTTCCCAATGAACGGACAGTGCTAGCTAGTAGTCGACCAGGCTATGCCAGTTGACGGACAGGGCTGATATCGCACACTGTTGTAATAAAAACATTATGAATTTAAGGATCTGAAAAATAAAAATCATGAAAAACAAAAATATAAACTTTTATTAAATGAAATAAATAACTCTTATAACTAACTCATTTAATAAATCAACACAGCGATATTTTTCTAGATATTATTCTAAATCATGGAGCCATAACTTTTATTCCATAATAGCCATAATTTATTCTTCGATTATTTTGGCTTTATCTTTAAATGGTGTTTTAATGCTTCCAGCTATAACAATTTTTTGAACTGCTAGTAATAATTACTCTTTTTTAAAGGAAATCCACATTTTGCTAAAGTTGTTAACCATGCTACTATTTTTTCTTCATTTTTGGCACTCAAAACTGGATCAGGTCCCATACGACATTTAACGTCCATTTTTACACGACCCTTAATCCGACCCAGGACAGTCGACTTGGGAATACCATGCTGGCGACAAAGTTCTCTTAATTTTTGGCCATTGCAGACCTACTGGCAGACGGCAATTAAATTATGTTCTGAATAAGCAGCTCTTCTTCGTTTTTTATTGAAATCCATGGCTTGTTTTTCATATTTCACCAAAAAAAAAACTAAATTAGGGAAAAAAACATCCAAAAAATTATGTGGAAGAAGACTAGAAACAATATCAAAAACAAAAAATCGCAGTGGTCGGATACAAACATATGTGCATTTTTTGCATAAAGGCCGATTTACATGATGCCAGTAACTGGCGCCAGTCTCACTGGCACGCCAGCGCTGGTATCGTATAGACACTATTCTATGCCAGTCCAGTGCTGACCGACTGCACTGGCGAGAATAGAGGGTTCGCCTATTTTTCATGCCAGTCGATTTCACCTCCATGCACCGCAACACCCGCGCCAGTGCTTAGGCAGCTAAACACGTTGCCGCCAGTCAGTATCATACTTAGGAAAGCTGTCTTGAAAGTTGAATCATTTAGTTTATTTTTTGTAATTATTTCTGGGTGTTTTTGAAAAAATGGCCCCTAAGTTTAGTGCAGATGAAATTTTAAAGCTTGTTCAACTGTATGAGCATGAATGCCTATGGAATATTCGATGCCAGGAATATAAAAACAAACAAAACCGAACATCGGCTCTTCAACAAATTCGGACCGAAATTGGTATCCAAGGTATTACGATTGAGGACATAAAAAATAAGATAAAAAGTATTAGAAATACTTACTATTTAGAAGTCGATAAAATCGAGAAATCTACTAGATCTAGCGCTGGGGGAAATGTCTGTATACCGAAAGTAACATGGTTTGAGGAATTAAATTCCTTTATCAAAAATGTGGCAGTAAGACGAAGAACAAGGGTATGAAAAATAATATGTATATTTATAAGTTTAGTTTAACATTATTTACTATTTTTATAATACTATATGTGACCAAATTGCCACAGAACACTACCGTCGTCCATAAAAAAATTCTTATATTTATCTCTTTTTTCTCAAGCAATATTTGCTAAATGATTATTACCTTGATTCGAGATACTTTTTAAGGGAGTTATTTCATGCCTCCATAAGCCTGGTATAATATTTCCATCTTGATCTTCCCTATCTATACAAGTTGCAGTAATATAGGATTTTGATTTTTTCTTAGCCAGTTATGTAGTGCACAAGTTGGAAAAATGATTGCATCTACCGTATTCAAGTTAGTCGGTATTGCCTTTTCAAAAATACGAAACCTACTGACTAAAATCCCAAAAGCGTTTTCGACTATACGTCTGGCACGTGATAGCCTGTAATTAAATATTTTTTCTTCTGCACTGAGGTTAACACCTGGATATGGCTTTAATAAATATGTCTTAAGCGGAAATGCTGCATCTCCAACAATAACTCCATCTTCAGGTAACATGTCATTTTCTAGTTGCTCGTGAATTGAACAGTTTTTGAAAACACCACCATCAGATACATTGCCACTTGCGCCAACGTTTATGTATGAAAAACAGTAGTTGTGATCAACAATAGCTAACAATATGATGCTGCTTGTTTTTTATAGTTAAAAAATTCACTTCCACTATTAGAGGGAGCTCTGATTTCTACATGTTTTCCATCTATTGAGCCATAACACGTTGGAAAATTCCATTTTGTATTAAAGCCCACCTCAATGGTTTTCCATTCTTCTTCTGTATTTGGCATCTAAAAAATGAAATAACATGATTAGATATTTTTTATTTTTGTAACCTATTGAAATTACAGTTTTGTTAATATATTTTGTTCTTTTATTTGCAGGATAACATAGAAAATGTCGAAGAAAACCTTATCAACGACATGGAACGTTCAGTTTTACCAAGCTCGGAAAATAGGTGTCAGGTTGCTCCGGCAGTAACATCACCCGCGGAGAATGAATCAAGCGCAGAAAAACGGCCACTTACTACATTCCTAAAATCTAAGCGCAGCAAACTCTCACAAATGTCTTCATTAATTGACGATTTAATAAATATAGATAAAAATATGGTAGAAACAGAACAAGACATATTTAGAAAGAGTGTATCAGCTCAATTAAAGAAATTATCCGAAGAACAAGCAATCATTGCTCAAGAAAAAATACAGAGCATATTAACTCAATGCAGACTTGCTGATATAAAAGCCAAGAAACCTAATTCCGCATATTTTAATATTCAGCAACCGGTGCAATCAAACATGCCCTCTCAAGCGTATACCAGCGTCCAATATCAGCAGTCCAGCTACCAGCCAGCATAATACTGTCCCCCACCAGAAATAAGTCGAACAGGCACTACAAGTTCTTCTTCGGCTTCTCACTACAACGATGATTTTTCCCCAATTTCATATCACAATGATAGCCTGGACGAAAGCACACAAGCCAGTGATATAATAGCGACTGCTTTGAGAAATATGTAATGTAAATTATTCCGAATATATTAAACATACTTTACCTTAATTTATTTTAATGCTCTAAAAATTGCCCGACACACTTCTGGTATTAACTGCGATATAGCAGATTTGGAAACACGATAAAAGTGACTTATGCTTCGGTAAGACATTCCTGTAGCTAAATATGTCAACGTTATTTCTAACTTTATTTTTGCGGGTAGTGCATCTCTCTCATTATGGTGTCTTGACGTTGAATAGGGTGTTCTATGAGAGAAAGTAACTCGTCAAAATTTTCGGCTGTAAGTCGTAACGCCAATCTGTACTCAGAGGGATCTTCTAATCTAAGCTGTTTTAACAGCAAAGCCGAACCTCCTGTTATTGATCTCTCACTAATCCATTTTCTCACCCATAGTCGCTTCTTTTTTTCAATTTTTCATCTAACATATTACTCAATTCATCTTTTAGTAACATAATCACGGTTCTTATTTTGAAAAGTTCATTTTTTCTCGAATTAATTTTTAAAAACAACACAGTACAAATTCACAACTGACTTGACAACACTTACTGACATCGTGTAAACAACTTTAGGTACAACACTTGGCCAGTAAAAAACTGACTTGCCAGTGAGACTGGCGCCAGTTACTGGCATCGTGTAAATCGGCCTTAACATGGTTTAAAACTTTACTTTTTTCAAAACAGATAAAGATGCAAACATTAATGATCAAATTTACCGGGAAGCGGACACCTGTCCGACGACTGGAAATTTCGCAAAAGTTATATTCTAATATCCGACTACCACGTTTTTTAAGGTAAATGAGAAAAATCTCACTGTTTGAATAATTCGTATCTTTATACTATGACTAATATATAAAAAGCTAAAATTGGCGTTTTAAGTGTTAATTAGGTATATTAACTTACCATAGAAATGAACACTTCTGCAATTTTTGTCTAATGAATACCACAGACACTTCAACAGCTAATTTTTAATAATTTTTAACGGTCGTCTGGATAATGAATATTTAAGGTCATGTTGGTGGACAGTGACGTGCATTTACATCATATATAAATTTCGCGTTTATCTTATTATTTGAAGTAAAAGGCCAATTGTCCGCTAACTGGTTATGTCCGGCTTCCTGGCGAAGTCATCCTATCTTTTTTTGAGTCGCTCTGTACATTTAATTTCCATGTAGAAAAACCCTAAACCAAATATTAAAGTCGAGGGGTTTGGGCATTTTTTTTAGAAACAAGGTCCATTTCATTTTTATTGAATTTATCCGCTACTTTATGGATAGTATGTATAGAACTGCTGTATAGAAATAAAGTTCTATATTAGCAATTATATTGGTTAGAGCTGCCAAATCTTGCTGTTCAATTGCATGCGTTACAAGATTTGTATTTTGGCGGTACGCAAGCCACGCCTCTGTAGTGCCGAAATGGTCTCATTGGCTGGGCATATTTGTCTCTTAACGTATCTTAAAAAAAACTACATACCCGCCTTTCGGTGCAACGTTTTCATATATGTATATTGACTGTTGTATAAACGGCAGGTTTTTGAACTAGTATATGTTCATTAACACTAGCAAGTAAAATCCGTAAAGCGATATTCGTTGGTTTAAGGGTGAAACTATTTATAATTTAAATTGTGAATAGACGAAACCTTAACAGCTGCAGATTTACCAACCCATTAAGCGTATAAACACAGCGCGAGGAATGCTGTTAGGGACTTAGCGTAAATACCGGAGGTAAGGTGACGTATTTATACCATTTAAAGGATTACATATCTTGGTCTACATCTTTTAAATGAATTTTAAATTTTGTTTTCGTACTTGCTAGAAAGCAAAGACGAATTCGAATGGATTAAAAGAAAAGCTGGTTTTCTTCTCTTCTCTAAAATACCATATTCTTAATATTTTTCCAATGAAAATGTACATATTGCCAACCCATTTTCCAAATTATTTTTTTTAATTATGTTTTTATGTTATTCAGAAGCAGCTTAAAATAATATTAATATAATAAGAATAATAATTACAGGTAACCGAACCATTTTAACCGTAATATATACAATAGTTCAGAATTAGTCAAAAAGTTAGATTAAGTTTAAATCGTAAACCAAATTTTATTTACTTGCTTAGTAATGCTTTGTCTGTTATATTTAATGATTAAACTGGATTTTTTATGTATAAAAAGTTTTACCTCTTTACCATTGAACTTACTATTGCAAAATATATAAGCCATATATACTCAAGATGGCAATATCATGCTCAAACCGGCGATTAGTGAATGACTAAAAGATAAGCTAAAACAACTTAAGGTAAAGTAAAGCTAAAGGAAGGTAAAGTAAAGCATAAACCAAGAGCAGTACAAATTTACTAAAAAAGAATACCGAGAGTTGAATAAAATTTGGAAAGTAGGTAAATTAAGCAATATGAGATGGTGCTATTAGAAAGATATGTATGCTGCGGCTTGTCTGAGAAATGGTGTGAGTAAATAGTAAAATATTAAATGGGTGTATGAGCGTAAATGTGAAAAACACAATAGAGAAATGTGAGAAATACGATGTAAGAAACACGTAACATGCATATTTCGTCTTTGTTTCAGTTTTAGTCAATCATTTTCCAAAAATAAAGGAATAATATGGTCCCTTCTCCTCAGACATGCTAATTAATGCATACAAAAAATTTGTATTTATCTAGTCCAAACAGGCAGGACCTATAGACAATATTGCAATAGCCCAAAGTTGACCGTTTTGACTGTTTGTTTGACAGTTTTGCTATGCCCCAAATCAACTCAATTGGATTATATTGGCAGTGGTAAGGCGGTAATCGCAGGACTTCATGCATATATTTAGGAGCCATCTCATCGATCACGTACTTCTTATTATACCTGTACGTTTTACATCTCTGCAGCAAATCAGCCTTTAAAAATATATCGTCATGAGCAATATTTTTTTGCTCCAACCACGTTTTTATTTCCTCTTTCTTTCAACTGGCAGTGGGAAATTTCTCTTCTACTCTGGAATGGTATGAGGCGTTGTCCAAGACTATAATAGAAGGATTTTTCAACCGCTTGAGGAGTTTTTCTTCGAACCAATGTTCAAAAACATTGGCATCCATATTTCCGTGGAAGTCATCTGTTTTTTTCGACGAAGGAAAAATCAAACTAGCGTCGGAGATAAAGCCCTCGTCATTTCCTGCATGTAGCACAATGTACCTTTTTCCAACTAGATTTGCTGCTGGGATAGCATTGCGTGCTACCATTTTGCCATGATGATTTTGATGAGTTACCCTTGGAAAAAATAAAATTTCCAAGTTTCGTCTAGAAACACAAATTGCTTGGGATCTTCCGAGTTTTTATTTTTTTGATATTTTCTCAGAAAATTCCATCCTTTTGTCACTGTGTCATGTGAAAGTTTATACAGTACTGTCCGATTATTCGTCTTTTTGTAACAAAATCCCAAATTCTTTAGAACTTTAGCCAAACTAATTAAACTAATGTCGCAAAGTTCTTTGTCCTTTATTATTTGTAGTACGGCAGCCATGATCAGGTGGTTTTTACTTTTATACATGTTATAAATAATGGTTCTAATTTGGCTCTTAATTTTTTGGGATAGGTCCAGACTTTTTGGATGCCGACGGATTCTTTTATTTGGTTTGTCCAGTTCTTCTTCGTCCATATTGCAAATCTTATGTGAAGTGCTTCTTGAGATGCATGCATCTATTACTGCCAAAACAGATGTCAATGGCTCCATGTTATTTTTTTCTTGTTTAAAATAATTTTGAATAAAATATTTAGCAATATGTTTGTCTTCTTGCGAATCCATAATTCAAAAATTAAAAAATCACAAAGTAAATTTAATTATTAGCCTGATGATATCACTTCAAAATACCAAAAGGAATAGAATGTACGTATAGACCACCAAAGTATTTATTTGTTCAACCAGGCAAATTATCACCTTTCAGGTACATAATTCTCTTAACCTATTTTTTTGGCACTAATTTGGGTTTTGTACATTTCCCAGAATTTATATTATTCTTTTTTAACCCAATTCTACCTCCTTTTTCCTTATTAAATCAAAATAAATATTAGGTTACACTAATAGATAATAGTATTAAAACAAATTATTTAAGTATAAAAAAGCATTTCCTTTAAAAAATATTAGTACCCTTTAAAATAATAGCCAATATTACATTAAAAACCAAAAATGTTTTTAATGTACCGCTGGTAGCAGTCGTCCAAACCGGTACTCAATATAAATAGTGAATAATACGGCGATAAGGAATTCATTATTTAACCGGTCCACTTATACCCCGAGATAATCCGTTATGTGTTAGGGTAAAACGAGCCGACTATATTAGTCGTAGCAATCTTCTTTTATTGCATTTCCGAACCCACAAGTAAAACAAACATTTTTATTTGACCTAACAGTAGTCCATTTTTCTAAGTTGAGACGTTTACTTTTTCTAAATTTTTGGTAAAGGATGGAGAGTCAAGAAGAGGGGAAAATGATGAGTAAATTTGGTAATCGTCGGCATACAGATGATAGAAAAATTATTATTATTACTGTTACTATTATTATAATTAAAGTAAACGTCCTATAATATTAACCTCTGTGGTACACCACAAGCTGTGTTATCCAGAACTGTACACCACCGACATCTATTCTCACCCGCTGCTCTCGATCAGTCAAGTACCTAACTTATCTCATTTTATTTGAAGAAAGCAAAACTTTGTGATTAAGAGAGTCAGATGTCTTCGAGTAATTAAGGAACTGCAAATTAATGGTCCACAGGCAAACTAATTGTCTATAACATATTAAGGGAATCGTCATTGGAATTAGGTTGTTTAGGTACAATTTTTTCTACGGCTTTAGAAGCAAGATTTAAAAAGCTTATAGGTCTCCTGGGGTTTATATATATATATATTATGGAATTAATTTTATCAAGATTCTTAAGCTAATTTACAATACCGATAGTTTGTCTGATTGGAATGGGTTAGGAATTGGACTGAATGCTATTTATAAAAAATCATGATTGATTGGATGAGACCCGATGAAGTCCAGTGAGTCCTTTCCAAAATCTTAGTAGCTGTTGTCGATTCTGAGTAAGTAAATAGAGCATCCCGACTGGCTTCATCCTATATCAGCCAATCTGTTTCGTACAGTCTTCCTTTATGTATCATTTGCAGGTATTTTTTTTAATGCAAAGCAGATTTTCAATAATAATCAACAACAGTGGCGTTCTAAGCTGCGGTAGTTATCCTTCTTAGTGTGTTACCTGTAAATAATAAGACACAGTATAATGTTTTAACCTAGTTAGGAATATTACTTGTTTTGTATTTGCATACCAATACCGCACGTGTTCTACTTTATATCGAGACCATCACCTACTAAAATGTTTATTGGTAGAGGAAAATAGCCTAACACTGCATAGGTTCCTAATATCGGACATTACTCTAAATCTGTAATAGCACAGCGCCATCTCGTAACTTCCGTAGTAATCAAGAGAACTATTACGCAGATCATTTCCTACAAGAAATACAGAATCCTATCATTGTTTATAAAACGTCATTTTGCTACTGTAACGGTTTTCGATGTGCATAGATTTGAACAGTTTATAATTTTTGGCGTTATTTCTGGAAAAGGTAGGTTAAATTATTTGTTTGTTACATACCATATCATTAAGTAGATTGCAGATGATACCTTTTAATGTATAAATTGCTTCTGTGAACTATTTTTTAAATGTAAAAAAAAACAGTAAATTTAGTAAGTTATATACCGTAATATCGGATACTTTTGGTTTCCTAATATCGTATAGTATCCGATATTTGGAACCACTTTTCTGGAGCTGCTTTTAAATGAATCAATTGATTTTCTGTCATAGATACTTGCGTTTTACTCTTTTTTTTTAACAATAAATAAGAATAAGTTTCATAAACCATATTATTATGCTTCTAACCTTGATTAAGGAGGTTTTTTACTTTTTTTTCTAGATGAACGGAAAACAAGAGAAAGGTCGTAAAACATGGGATGCAAGAGCCATGGAGCTTGCGGTAAATGCTGTTAGAAGCAAAGAAATTGGATATTTAAAAGCGTCAAAAATATATAAAGTTCCAAGAAGTACCCTTGTTGATTACGTAAAATCAGACAAGCCAATAGAAGAATTAACAGCTACGAAATTAGGAAGAAGACCTGCGCTAAGCAACGAAATTGAAAATCTGTTAGTTACATATTGTTTAGATATGGAGAAACGGTTTTATGGACTAAGAGCTTCCGATATTAGAAGGCTAGCGTTTCAGCTAGCTATCCAGAACGGGCTACAATACCCTTTTTCTATGACGAAATCAAGTGCAGGAAAAAAGTGGCAAAAAGGGTTTTTAAAGAGACATCCTGAACTGAGTTTTAGAAAGCCACAGGGTATATCTGCAGTTCGCAGAAAAGGGTTTACTCGAGAACATTGCGCGGCTTTTTTTGATCTGTTAGAGCCAGCCTTAGCAGAAATCAAATTGAATCCAGCCAGATTATTTAATGTAAAAGAAACAGGCATTACTACTGTTCAACACAAACTTGGCAAACACAATGGTTCTCAGCTTACGAGGTAAAAGGCAAGTTGGGGCATTGACGACATCCGAAAGGGGAGCTCTTGTTACTGTAGTGACTTGTATGAGCGCTACCGGAATATATGTGCCACCTATGCTAGTATTTCCTAGAAAAAATATGAAGCCTGAACTTCTAAATGGAGCACCGCCAGGAACGATCGCCAGATGTCATCCTTCCGGTTGGATTCAGCATGATCTGTTTACAGCTTGGTTAACACATTTTATAAAGCATGTTAAACCAGCAAAGGGCGATCCAGTGGTTTTAATATTAGACGGGCACTATTCTCATACGCGCAACATCCCTTTAATTGATTTAGCAAGGGAAAACTATGTGCATATTTTATGTCTACCTCCTCATTCGACATATAAGATACAACCCCTAGACGTAGCTTTTATGTCTCCATTTAAAACATATTATGCATTGAAGATTGAGTCATGGCTCAAAAATAACCCAGGGTGGTAACTCACTATCAGGTCGCTGAGCTGCCAGGGAGAGCATACCTACGTGCTGCAAGCGTTGAAGTGGCCGTAAATGGTTTTAGAAAATGTGGAATTTTTCCGCTCAATAGGCATGTATTCCGAGACGATAATTTTGCTATTCATTCCCAACGTGAAAGAACCCCGCCACCACCCCAACAACTTGATGAGAACAGGCCAAAATCGGAGGAAATAGAAAGCGAAGATGAAATACCTCTATCTTCTATGAGGGACAGGATTAAAACACCTGATGCTATCCCCACAAAACCCTTAATAAATAGCTTGACCACTCCTTCTACAAACAGAAAGTTGGTGAAACCGACAGATATCAGCCCTATGCCTAGTTGCTCGTACACGTCCGGATCTACGAATAAGCGAGAAAGACGCGGCACTACTGCGTTAATAACTGGATCGCCTTACAAATGAGAACTGGAAGAAGCTTTAAACAAAAGAAAATTAAAAACAGTTCCGATTAACACTGCACTTAAGGGTCAAAACAGAAGCACAAAAGCTAAACCAAAAAAAAAAATGGTAAAAGGAAGGGAAAAGCTAAAAAACCTCTCACCTCATCTAGTGATGATGACACTGATACTGAATTGCAGTAAGTAGACAGTGATGATGATATGGAAGATGCCGAAGACGCCGAGTGTCTGTATTACAATAATTTTTATTCAGAGGACAGAGCAGGGGAAAAGTGGATCAGATGCAATCAATGCCTTTGTTGGTGCCATGAAGAATGTGCAGGAACTGACAAAAATCTATGGTTTATTTGTGAGATGTGCTTAGATTAACTTTAACCCTCGAGCGGTGACGTATGGTCTGAGAGACCGATGACAAAAATAAACCAATATTACTGCGCCAAAGCAAGGCGGAGCGCTTCGTCCGTCTAAGTACATGCATCATATACATAGACATCCATCTTGTAGCCATGTGTGGATACAGCAACTTGTAGATGAAATTTTGCCAGAAGATAATGTGACACAGTATGATGACAACAGCGATGATGATGAATCGGACCAGGTTGAGCATAGAGATGAAGGTTCGGAAAGCGAACAAGAATTTGATACCATAGAAATGACTTCCGAAAATGAGATGGAAGTCACTGAAGAAGAAAACATCGAAATAGAAAGAGAGAAAACAACGTCCAAGGAAGCTAAAATTTACTAACAAGGCTCATTTTTTACCGGAAAAGACAAAACCACTCTGTGGATCAAACACTGTCCGTCAACGACGCTTCGATCTTATAGGACAAAATCAAAAAATATTATAACTCAACTACCGGGACCAAAACAGACTACTCGAAATTTGACTGATATTTTGGAAATCTGGAAGAAGGTTTTTGATGAGTCCGTTATTGAAACAATTGTCACATGTACGAATAAGCACCTTGAAAATTTTGCCCGGGGAAATTATTCTAGGGAAACATATACAAGGCCCACCAACACCTTAGAAATTGAAGCATTGATAGGCTTGTTGTACCTAGCAGGAGTTAAAAAGATGAATAGACTAAATTGTGATGAAATTTTTAGTACAAATGGGGATTCACCAGAACTTTTTCGCCTGACGATGTCACAGCAACGTTTTCTTTTTCTTTTAAAACATCTTAGATTTGATGATCATGATACAACAGATGTTAGAAAAGCTGTTGATAAACTGGCTCCAATTCGTGTAGTATTTCAGCAAGTAAACGAAAATTGTAAAAAAAATTTCAGTGTTTCTAATTATGTAACAATAGATGAAATGTTGGTAGGATTTCGTGGGAAATGTTCATTTAGGCAGTATATTCCTTCTAAACCTGCTAAGTTTGGAGTTAAGATCCTTTCATTAGCAGATGCTAAAATGTTCTATACTGTCAATATGGAAGTTTACCTCGGCAAACAACCCAAAGATTCTCCATATACCGTTAGCAACTCTGCAATTGATGTAGTAGATATGCTCATTGAACCCATTAGCGGTACTTATAGGAACCTTACAACTGATAACTGGTTCACCAGTGTTGAACTATGTGAAAAATTACTGGAAAAACACAAATTAACTTTTTTGGGGACAATCCGTAAAAACAAGAGACAACTACCAATTCAATTTCAGTTAGGTCAAAATCGTCCTATTTCATCAAGCATGTTTGCATTTAGAAAAAATTGTACTTTGGTGTCCCATGTGCCAAAACCAAAGAAAAATGTCTTATTGTTGTCTTTCATGCATGATGATGATGAAATTCATGAAACAACTCAAAAACCCATGATGATCATAGATTATAATAAAACGAAAATAGGAGTTGATATGGTCGACCAATTATCTTCCAATTATAATGTAGTACGTAATACCAGAAGATGGCCTATGGTTGTGTTCTACGCTTTGCTCAATGTAACAGAAATTAATTCATTTGTGATCTATAAATGCAACCAGAAACAGGATAAAACGTTTATTAGAAGAACATTTCTCACTCAACTTTCCTTTGAGCTAAAAAAAAAATCAAATGATAAAGAGACTATATGATCAGCATATACCGCGTCAAATCCGAGAAAGAATACAGCAAATCCATAAGCTTCCAAATGAAAACCAAATAAAAGATGCCTCACCAACACGTTCAGGACGTTGTGAAATATGCACATAAGAAAAATAGAAAAACAAAATATTATTGCAACGTGTGCAAAAAGTTCCTATGTTTAGAACATGCCAAAATTATTTGTCATCAATGCTTGGAAGATAGGGGTTAAAAGAAAATATACGTATATTATTATTATTAGGTTAATATTATGTATTATTAATATTAGATTAGAATGGAGATATATATTTACGGCCAGAAAAGATTATTTTGTTACGTCCTTTTTTTGTTTAGAGTTTTGGAATAAACACTTATTTTGGTTTTTCATTTTGTTTTATTATTAAAACATTTAAGAAATAATAATTCACTATTTAAAGGGGCGGATAAGAGCATATCCCTATATCGGTCTAGGAGACCGACGTCACCAGTAATGTATTAATTTCTTACGTCACCGCCAGAGGGTTACGGTTTTTCATAAAGTTTTTGAACACATTTTCAATTTAATATTAATAAAAATCTAAACAAATACCTATGCTTTTTATTTTAAACGTTTAAGTTCCCTATTATGCGATATTGGGAACACCTACTATCCGATATAAGGAACCCAATTTCAAAATAATAATTTATGCACTGTTATGTTTTTTTTAACTCTTGTGAAAGTTAGAGCCAGTTGAGCTATTTCGTGTCACATAATGAAAGAACATATATCATCCTAACCGTTTTTAACATGCAATTAATTTATGTGGTATGTAGGTATTTTTTGTTAATTAAAAGAAAAAAGTATCCGATAATAGGCAACTTTCCTCTACCACGCGTATTAGAGTATTAATTATACCGAAGATAAAAACCAGTCTTAATAAAGCAATGATGTAGAACATTTTGGCATTTTCATTGAATTGGATTAATATGTAAAACGAACCTTTTACATTAGACCAAAGCGGACAGAGCTTGATGCCTAGTGAAATTGCCAGTCTAAACAGATTCCAAGTATTCCGAACTGCGGACTATGTAATTTCTAAAACCAGAGCGACATAACTTTCTGCTTTTTTTTATTAACGTAAAAATTTCAAAAATGTATTAAAATTATCACGGTTTCATCTATTTTCACCTTATCAAAGCATATTGAAAAGATTAGAATAAAATTATCAAACATAGGATGTTAAAAAACATTTACGATTATAATAAGTAGTAAAAATTAATTTTTGGAAATAATAAAATAATACTGGTGAGTAGATTTATATAATTAACAATGGTAAAACAACCAAACATAAGACGGATAGTTGTAATTTTCATCCCATGATGCTGAGCAACGTTTTCTTAAGATAAACCTATTGGTTAAAAGGTCAATCCATTTTGTTTCAACGATTAATAATCATATATACAAAAAAAACTCTGAGAAGTCTTTTAAATTGATAGTATACCTACTTGTTAAGGGAAATAGTAATAATACTAGGAAATACCATAATTATTTTACTTATACAAAAACTCTTGAGTTCATTTACCCGTTAATCTAGAAATGTGGTAAAACAACATCACATTTTTATCTTCAATACGAACAAAAACGTATTTTAGGCTACAAATTTAGGATTCGAAACGATAGGCCATAATTTCATTAGGATCGAGGCTGATGTAACTTTTCCCGATATCGAGCTAACGTCGAAAGAGGTTCGGCAAACCAGACAGTACATGAATGTAGTATTGATTTTGCAATTATTTGATGCGTAAAAATATAAAGGGTTTTTCTCTTGGATTGCCTTTTATGGCGATATGGATGAGCCTTAACTTCAAGTCAATTTAAAATTCAAAAAGTCTTTTTGCTAAAAAAATAACAATAAAAGTGACAATACATTAAAAGGCGACCAAATCCAGCATAATTGCTACTCTATTTAACCAAAAGAAAACAAGCCAAAATTACATAAAAATGGGTAGAAAATAACTTTTTGGCAAAGCCCAAAAATACATCAAGTTTATTTCTGAGGGGTATAACTTTTGTTGCAGGAAACATAGCTAAACCTTTAACCTTCTAAGTGAAGGTGTCATCACTCATTTTTTTTTAAATGGGAATTGATGTTAAGTGATGCTCTATAAAAAATTTAATTCCGTATACACTATTGCGTAGTTCTTAAAAATCGATGGACGATCCCGTATACGTTTGATGAAAATTCCAAAAATCTATTTAATTTTACTTTAAAACTTACCGTATTAGAGTTCCCAATTCATGTAGTTTACCGGTTTAATATCCTCTCATTTATTCATTTATAAAAAAATGTATTTTAAATATCTCGTTCATGTCTTGCGTGTGCTTCGTTGTGGCCCCAACGGACCCTTGCGGTTGGGGCCAGGACAAGGTCCCTTGACAAGTGAGTCTTAAAAATGTTTTATGTTATAAAATTTATTATATCCTTAACCTTTTCATCAAAACTTTTAAAGGTATTTGTGTTCACTTTCACTTCACTTTTAGTTGACAGTGAAGGTCGAAAAGCGGTTTGCCTGTATAGAATGATATAGCATTTGCTGTTAATATACAATCGTTTTTCATTTCTGAGTTTTATTATTGACGGGAGCGCAGTCCAATAAAGAATATCTGCATTATACAGGATACAAAAGAATAAGGCGGTTGCAAAGTTGTTATCCAACTGGAGTTCTAATACAATCTGTGTATATATACTTACAGGGTGGCGCATCAAAAACGAAACAGAGACTGGCAGGTAATTTTTTTTTTGGAAAAACGCTAAGACCCATCGATTGTGTTTTCGAGGGGCGATACAAGTTTTGTCTAAAATCGCGTTAACATGTGCAGCCGAGTGCGCAGGGGTTACACCATCCCTAAAATCTTAAATGAAAAGGGGAATCGAGAGATAATTATTTTAAATGTCTTTCAATTCCCTTTATAATGATGTAAAATACATGTACTTTAATTTAGTAGTTTTAGAGATTTATTCATTTAAAGCTTAAAGTAGACTTTATTGGGTACATTAGAATGATTTGTACTACTTTCAGAAGAAATTTTAGAAACATTATTTACTTAATAGGTAAGTGCTTTTCTTCACTATGCTCAGGGTTTGTTTATTATTTTGTTGTTGAAAATAGCTATTGGAGCGTTTTTGTGCCCAAAATTGTTTATTGAAGAAAGATAATAAGGGAATGACTGGTACTTATTTTAAATAGAAATTTAGTACATAGTTTGCGATAGACCTGACCAAACTTTGTTGCTAAAATACCTTTTAACGTTTTATACATAAATTAACCATGGTATATTCCACGGCCCTATAACAGCACAATTATTTAATGAAAGTAACATTCAGTTTACGGCAGAACAGTAACGCGCATTGAAAACTTGTGGCTAAATTTCGAGAAAAAGGATCAGTCGCCAATAAAAAACGCAACATTGAAAATCTCATAAGGAACGAAGCAATAGAAGTGGGGATTTTAGGGCAAGTTTGTGTAAATCCTACGATAAGTACCAGCAAATTGAATACTGGGTGTGGTATTATTCGACGTAGTATTTAACGGATTCTGAAGGCCCATAGTTTTCATCCGCATAAAATTCACCTCGTTCAAGAACTTAATGAAGACGATTTTGATTGGCAATTACAATTTTGTAAAGATATGAGTGAACGAATTATAAACGACGAGTATTTTCTATTAAACAGTTGCTTTTCCGACGAATGTTTCTTTCTTAAATGGCGTAGTAAAATAACTGCCGATATTGGTTCGATACTCATTCCAGAATTTATCATAAGATACACACACAGCAGGCACAAAAATTAAATGTGTGAGCTGGTATTTTTGGTGATCATTTAGTTAGTCCCTTTTTCTTACCTGGTAAAATGTATTTGGATATACTGGAAGACGTCAAAAATCCTGCACTAACTGCCATAATTGAAAATCAGAATAATCGGCCGTACATTACGAAGATGTTGATGTTCCAACGGGATGATGCCTCACCACATACGCGTTCAATAATATTTAGATCAGATGTTTCCAGATCGATGGATTGGTAGAAGAGTAGCCATTGAATGGCCTCCAAGATCGCCAGATTCATCACCTTTAGATTTCTTTATGTGGGGTCACTTAAAAAGCAAAATCTAGGCTACTCAGCTCACATCGTTAGAAGATTTGCGGCAAAGAATTGTGAATAAGTGCCTTTAAATTACTCTTCAAATATTGCAAAATGTGCGGTAAATTTTTGAACAAAATCTTTATTACTGCATGAGCAGTCAGGGTGGTCATTTCCAACATTTACCTGCCTGACGGGTCAGTTAATTTTTAATCTTTAAACTACTTTTGTGTCAAATGTATTGATCTCCACTTAAGGAGTGGTGTCAAACGCGCTCAGGGGGCTGCACGTGTTAACGTGATTTTTCACCAAACTTGTGTCCCCTCTCGAAAACAAGATCGACGGGTCTGAGCGTTTTCCCAAAAAAAAAACTGAACAGCCAGTAAATGCCTCTGTTACGTTGTCGATGCGCCACCGTGGATATGTCTATGTGAATGACAGAAAGACGATTTTCTTTAAAAATTACTAGTATAAGCAAAATAGCAGACGCGAGTCTATGGCACAATTAAGTTAAACAGCCTCTAACAACGAACGCTTGTGTACTACTTTATGCCTATTAAAAAAGTGAACTAAAGAAGCGTTAAAACCAAAGTTATCTAACCTTTTTAGAAGCATTATATGAGATAGGGTGCCAAAAACTTTGCAAAGTTCAAAAAAAAATTTAACAACTTCAAAACAACTTCATTCCACGACCTCGAGCCTTCAGCCAATCATCCGAAACCTAGAGAAGAGCGGTTGTAGTACTATATCCTCGTCAAAAACCAGACTGACAAAATTTTACGAAAGTGCGAGGCAATCGGTCGGAATTTGGAAATTTGGTAATTGAGTGTAGCATCCAAATTGGAATTGGCTGACGTATTCAGTTGTTTTGTGTCACTTACGGTTTAACCGGAAATGATCCTAACTTTCTAATTTTAAATGGGACCCCCAACTTTTTTAATATATTTTGATAGGAAATTTCAATCTAAGAAAAATGACACCATATGTCAAAAGTTGACATCTAACCTTTAAATTATTTAATTTTTTAAACTTCAATCTAGAGTGACATGAATAATTTAAAATTGTTAATTTTACATCAAGTAGTTCTCGAAAACTATAATTATTTATCTACTATTTACTGCTGCTGAAAATCAAAGTATTATAAATATACAGGTTGGCAAATAGAACACTACACATAAGAATTAAAAATGGCAACTCCGCTTCTTGCTTAGTTTCTGGTTAATAAGCGGCGCGGCGGACTCTTGCTGGGTGATTGCATACTGCACTGTCTTAAATGCTATATGGCTGTGTTCAGTTCAGTTTGTGGTTGACGAGCACTATTTATTTGTATATTTTGTTCTTAGTGCGGGCCTGTGCTGTGCGTGACGCAAGAAACAAAATATCGGTTCCCGCCCGTCATGTTTTTGGCACTTGCTTCTTGACTTTAGAATCGCCCGTAACTCTATGTCGGGGCTTTTTGTAATTTGTCGTTTTTAAGTTGTTCATGATAATTAAATTATTAAAGTTACCAGTATTTCATTCTATACAGTCCACTCACACGGAAACATAGTCCTTTCGAACGGGATAATAAACAATTTTGAACAATAAGTCATGAAGTAAATATTCCTAATTTCTACTAGTAAAATTCGGTAACCATATTAGGCACGACGCAAATAAAGTAAAGCAGTAGTTCAGTCAATTATTGCATCAGTGAATCGAGGTTTTCGCGGCGGCTTGAGCTGGACAATTGTATCGTCGCGAGTGTTGATGGATGCAGAGACCTTTAAGCGGTGATGTATTACATTTGCATGGTTTATTTGAAGCGAATATTATTTTAATCCCGTTACCCATACTCATTGATTTTTCCGATTTTAAATGCACTGTCTTGGTTGGGTGGTGCGTTTGGGAGTCATAATTTAATAGCAAATGTTTAATTTTAATCCAGATATTTATTGATTTTTGGTACCTAGTACTTATTCAGTTACTCAGTTATTATTGGCCTAGTCCACATTCAGGAATAAAAAATAAATATCTAGTTAAAATGCAGGTTTAAGTAGGTATATAATAGCACAGTTTATACCGATAGCATTACGTTATTCATTGCAGGCATAGACGTTTGTTGTTAAGAAGTAAAGTCATATTCAGATGCGTACTTAGTAAAATTTTATATAATAAAAAATAAAAAGGAAATCATTATATAAAATGACTGATTCAGGGGATAATAGTGAAGTAAAACATTTAATTAAAAAGCGAGGTACCCTCAAAACTAAATTAACTCTTTTTGAAAAGTTTGTTGATGCATTTGAGATCTTACATTTAAATAGATCTACCACACCAGTGGAGCATTGTAAAATTCTAGAACTTGAAAATCGAATTAATGACATTGAAACGTTAATTAATAGTTTTGAGGAACTCCAAAATGACATTGATTGTCTTGTTGATGAACAGGCAGCACAATTGGTGGAGAGGGAAGAATTTTCGAATAGGTATTTTACAACTATTTCACGGGCAAAGGCGTTTCAAGCTGAATACGATTCAAATAATGCGGATCCAAGTGGATCAAGCTCTGTCAGATCGGGTTCCGTTATCGGCCGCATAAATACAGTTTCAGAAGGCGTTAAGTTGCCAGAAATTAAATTGCCAAAGTTTATGAGACATGGATGGAGTTTAGGGACATGTTCGAATCGTTAATTCATTCCAATATAAATATTAGTAATATTCAGAAATTGCATTATTTGCGGGCATCCTTAACTGGATCTGCACCTGTCGTTATACAAGCGTTGGATTTTAGCGCTAATAGTTATGACATGGCTTGGAACACATTGTGTGAAAGATTCAATAATAAAAATTTATTGATACAGAATCATTTAAAAGCAATATTTAACATGGAAAGCATTGTCATGGTTACTGCTGCTAGGGTTCGTTACATATATGAAAATGTGTACAAGCATTTAAATAGTCTTAAGCAACTAGGTGAACCTATTGAATCTTGGCACACGTTACTTATTTACATTGTTTCGAGTAAGCTCGACAAAAGTACGGCCCAAGATTGGGAAAAATACAAGTCAAATTGCGATGCGATTAATTTAAATTACTTTAAAGAATTTCTGAAAAGGCGCGCTAATCTGTTAGAAATCATTGAAACCACAGAGCAAAATAAGCGAGTCAGCGAAAAACATAGCAATATTCGAGAAAATTCCAACAATACAGGTAATTACTCAAAAGGCAAAACATACAATTATTCCCGAGGATTAACCAGTGCGAATAAACCCTCTGATTCAAACAAAACAAAATTTGCATGCTATAATTGCAAAAGGGATCATAGTCTTTTTTACTGCCCAGACTTCTTAAAACTAGGGACTTTTGATCGCGTAAACAAAATCAAGGAATTAAGTCTTTGTTTAAATTGCTTGAAGCGCAACCATCTGAAAAAGGATTGCAATTGGTCTGGTTGTAAGATCTGCGGACCAAAACACAATACAATTTTACATGATCATGGTAGGGACGATAGGGAAAAGGCTGGAATAATGTCGCATTTGTGTAAAGAAAGCGGCATAAGCGAAAATGAAACCTCAGAAATTACCAATGCAAGCTTTACTCATTGCGGTATAGCAACAACTCAGCAAGCAGTATTATCCACAGCCAAGGTGAAAGCACTTGGTAAAGACAAGAGTTTTGTAGTAGTTAGAGCGTTGTTGGATTGCGGTTCGCAGTCAAGTTTCATCACAACAAATTTATGCGAAAAACTAAAATTAGAAAAAACAAGCACGAATTTGGCGGTCTCTGGTATAGGCGAAAAAATGTCATACGTTAAATATAGGTGCGACCTAAAAATTCAATCAGTAAATAGTGATCTTACGTTCAGTATGTCATGTTTTGTTTTGGATAAAATAACTTCAGACTTACCTGAGACACCTATTGACATGCAAAAAATACAGATTCCTTTAAACATTGAGCTCGCTGACTCAGATTTTTATTCCCCTTCGCCTATCGACATTTTGTTAGGAGCAGACATTTTTTGGCAGATTTTAAGTGTGGGCCAGATTAATATTGGTTATCCTAGCCCTGTTTTACAAAATACCCACCTTGGCTGGGTGGTTGCTGGCGGATTTCAACCATCAAATAATACAAAAATTCGTTGTAACTTTTCTAAAAATGTCGACATTCAGGAACAACTTTCCAAGTTTTGGGAAGTTGAAGAGATAGAAATAAAAAAAATATTTTCGGCTGAAGAGCAAGCATGTGAGGACAATTTTGTCACCAATGTATATACGAATAATGACGGTAGATACGTTGTATCATTACCTCTTAAAAAACGATCTGAAGCGTTAGGTAATTCTCGCGACTTAGCTTTCAAACGTTTTTTGTCATTGGAGCGCAAGCTTATGACTAATGATCGATTAAGAAAATTATACATAGATTTTCTAAAAATTTATGAGCAATTAGGACATATGTCATAAGTAAAATTCGAAGACGACAAAAATATCGGTTATTTTATGCCTCATCATGGTGTATTAAAAAATTCGAGTGATACTACCAAATTACGTGTTGTTTTTAACGCGTCTAGTCCAAGCACCACAGGACTATCTTTGAATGACATTCAGATGGCTGGTCCAACTATCCAACAGGATTTATTATCCATTATTTTACGGTTTCGTACACGAAATATTGTCCTATCAAGTGATATAAAGATGATATACCGCCAGATACTAATCAATCCCGAGCAACGTCATTTACAGAAAATATTTTGGCGTTCCGATCCCAATGAGGATGTTAAAATATTTGAATTAAATACAGTTACCTATGGTACTACTGCCGCTAGTTTTTTAGCCATACGTTGCCTTTTTGAGGTTGCAAATGAATGCGAACGCGATTTCCCCTTAATTGCTAATTCGTAATGATATGTACGTTGATGATTTATTGACAACTGTAGATAATAGAGACGAGGCTGAGTATATATCTAATAATATTAATAGAATTTTACTTAAGCATAGATTTGAATTAAGAAAGTGGAATTCAAATGATCAGTATGTTATCCGTAACTAAGAATCCGAAAATAGGTTGGTAGAGTTTTATTACAATAAGGCGCAGGAAAATTCAGTTTTAGGCTTAACTTGGAACAGCTCACTTGATATTTTAAAATATAATATTAAACAACCCAGCCTTTCGAAAAAACTAATAACCAAGCGTGTTATTCTTTCCAGTATCGCTACTACCTTCGATCCCTTAGGTCTGGTCAGCCCATGTATTATTATAGCCAAGGTGCTTTTACAGAAATTATGGTGTGAAAATTTAGGCTGGGATCAACCGGTTCCTGATCATATAAATAAATCTTGGTTAGAATGGCACTCGAATCTTGAAGCCATAAATAGTTTAAATATCGAACGGAAGGTTGTTTGTGAAAATCCAGTTAAAATCAGTTTACACGGTTTTGCTGATGCTTGTCAGACTAGTTACGGTGCGTGCGTATACGTTATATCTGAAAATAATTTAGGAGAGCGTTTTTCTAATTTACTATGCGCCAAATCAAAGGTAGCTCCAGTTAAACATCTAACAATGCCACGGTTAGAGCTATGTGCGGCACTAACACTGGCTCAGTTATTAGAAAAGGTGTTAAAATCACTAAATATTAAAATTGACCAAACATTTTGTTGGTCTGACTCCACTATAGTGATGGGATGGTTGCGCGCATCCCCACATTTATTAAAACCGTTTGTAGCCAATCGCGTGGCGGAAATTCAGAAGTTAACGGCTAACATTGAGTGGAGACATGTACCATCTTTGGATAATGCAGCCGACATAGTTTCGAGAGGGTTACCTCCTCAACAGCTGTGCTCTTCTCGTATGTGGTTTTTATGGCCCCGATTGGCTAGACAAAGATATGATTCATTGGCCTAATAAACAGACCTCAGTAATCGATTTACCAGAAATTCGTACTATATTTACTTCCTCAGTAAGCAAAATAGAATCCTACTCATTTGAACGTTTTTCTGATTTTTTAAAATTAAAAAGGACTTTTGCTTGGGATCTAAGATTTTTAAAAAATTTTAAAAATAAGCCCGAAAACCGAATATTACTTCCGTACTTGACATTGGATGAACTTGAAAATAGTCTTTACTTTATAATTAGGATAGCTCAAAGGGAGTCCTTTCCGGAGGAATATCTTACTCTCACCAAAGGTAACGATTTGCCTTCTAATAGCCGTGTTTTAAGCTTGCACCCATTCATTGATAAGAACGGTTTGATAAGGGTAGGCGGCAGATTGTCCAATTCAGACTTTTCATACTCAAAAAAGCATCCTTTGTTACTTTGCACTAAACATTATATTACTAAATTAATTTTTGAAAGCACCCATAAAAGATTATTTCATGCAGGGCCTCAGTACTTACTGTCTTCAATAAGAAACAGCTTTTGGCCCATATCAGGTCGTAGTTATGCGCGAAAAATTGTAAAAGAATGCGTAACGTGTGCCAGATTTAGCGGTGCCAAAATTCAGCCGCTTATGGGTGATTTACCAGCGGTAAGAGTTCGGCCTTCGGGCCCATTTAGCGTTATAGGAGTTGACTATGCCGGACCTTTCTGGATGAAAGATAGGCGAGGTCGCGGTTGCAGACCAATTAAATGTTGGGTAGCCCTTTTTATTTGCTTCACGACTCGGGCTATACACTTAGAAATTGTCTTGTCTCTTAGTACCGATGACTTTATGCAATCCTTTTATCGTTTTATAAGCCGTCGTGGTAAGCCGGCCCAGGTATTCTCCGATAACGGAACCAACTTTGTCAGAGCTAATCGCGAAATGTTAGAACTGAGTGTTTTTTTTAAGACTCATAGCTTGGATATCATCGAAAAGGCTTCCCATTTAGATATTGATTGGCATTTCATCCCGGCCAATTCGCCACACTTTGGGGGTATTTGGGAAGCGGGGGTAAAGAGTATAAAATATCATGTTAAGCGTACAATAGGCGAGCATAAGTTGTTTTTTTATGATTTTCAAACGTTACTTATAAGCATCGAGCACTGCCTCAATTCTAGACCTCTTACTCCATTAACCACTGATCCCGACGATTTAACCTGTCTCTCTCCCTCCCACTTTTTAATTGGAAGACCAATGGAAACCATACCCGAATTACCAATCAGCGACATTAAAGAAAACAGACTCAGTCAATATCAACTTCTGCAAAAATTGTACGAGCTTTTTTGGAGCAGATGGAGTCGCGAATACATCCATGAGTTGCAGCAAAAGCGCAAATGGAAAAGGTCATCAGGAAACGTTGACATTGGACAGCTGGTCTTAATAAGGGATGAAAATTTACCGCCTACCAGATGGCGCTTGGGACGAGTTCTTAAGTTAATACCAGGCAAGGATGGTATTAACCGTGTTGCTTTTGTGAAGACGGCAGACAGTGAACTTTCTCGTGCGGTAACTAAACTTTGCCCACTTCCCATTGAAAGTTAACCCAAGACTTTCAAGGCCGGTGGGGCATGTTCAGTTTGTGGTTGACGAGCACTATTTATTTGTATACTTTGTCCTTAGTGCGGGCCTGTGCTGTGCGTGACGCAAGAAACAAAATATCGGTTCCCGCCCGCCATGTTTTTGGCACTTGCTTCTTGACTTTAGAATCCCCCGTAACTCTATGTCGGGGCTTTTTGTAATTTGTCGTTTTTAAGTTGTTCATGACAATTAAATTATTAAAGTTACCAGTATTTCATTCTATACAGTCCACTCACACGGAAACAGGCTGTCTAGACCCTTTCTGAAAAAACTCAATTAATTAAATGGTTATATGGAGACCATTTAGCAGTACAATGCAGGTATTTATTCTCAGTAAAATTTGAAAATAGACCGATTCCTTGTGCTAAAACTATTTTAAAAGTCGTGTCAAATTTTGAAATAGCTTTTTGCCTCCAAGAATGTAGAAATTGTCACACAAAAGCTCAAAAACCACCTATTGAAAGGGTCCACGAGATTGAATTGAGTTTTGAATTCAACACAATCGAGCAAAAGTGTTGGGGAGGAACTGGGTATGCACCATAAAACTGTGACGAGTATTTAGAAAAAAACCTGCATACAAATGTTTTAAACAAAACAAAGGTAAAAACACAAAGTCACGGTCTCATCAAATCCATATAATTTTTTAAATGCTACACGTGTTTCGCTTTTATCGGAGCATCATCAGGCCTAGACCTACACAGATCACATTACAACTCTTTGATGAGACCGTGACGTTGTGTTTTTACCTTTGTTTTGTTTTCGTTTGGCCTCTTAGAGAAAAAATGGATGATACGTTTCTAGATGTTTTAAATATTTCAAAATTTAGGAGGTGTTTCCTGAAACCATGATGGAGAAGGCAAATGAAAATTAACATTTCTTGGAAAATATTTTGTTTTCAGATGAGTCTTCTTTTCCATAGTATGGTAAACACAGTCCTTCCATTGTTCGTTACTGGTCTCAGGAAAGCGAGCATAGAAGTTTTCAGTTCAGTACCCTCAAAAGTTCATCATCTGGGCACTGGTTTCCTCCGGACTAGCGACGATGGCTCTTGCCGGGTTTCTGACTTTGTTGCTTGTTGAATTTAGGCGCCTATCTTTTTTTCTTTTGGTCGCATCGGAGTGCTTTGGCCGATGAGGCTCGGAGCATGGAATTGACTGCCGGGACGTGGAAAGGTGGGTTATATTTATAGGTTCGGGAATTCTTGTGATTGGTCGATTGGCGGCGCGGATGACACGCCCCCGAAAGCGAGAGTAGATCGGTGATTTTTAGACGGTTTCGGTGAACAATGCGCTTGTATTTGCTAATGGTTCGCTTTTAAGCGTTCATTATTGTTGGGATGTGTTTACGTAGAGTAAAGAGAGAGTGGCTGTTTTATTTTGCGCTATTAAGAAAAGACGCCTCGCCAGGGTCGGTTTTCCCTCCATTTTAATAAAAATCTCTTCAATTCGTCATTCTCAAGGGCCCTGACCCGTTCTTTAAATTTTGTGTGTTTCTTTTTCATAAACTCCTCTATGGTCTCAATGCGGCAATCTTCTCTGATGTCAATATTTCTTGCATATCTCGGAGAGTTT